>NC_048583.1:28420416-28680416 GCF_013265735.2 Oncorhynchus mykiss | reverse complement strand
TACATTGTTCCGAGTTTAAATACAATTTCAGTTGAGATTCAAACCAAGCATGAAGCTTTTAAAAGCATCAAAAGGAAACCACTGTGTAATGTAAAATTGCCTGTTAAAGTGGAGGAGTGGAAGACCTTCTCAATAGTGGGGTTTTGTCATGGAGAACGTTCTGATGTACTGTAGGTCTGCAAGTCCATGTGTGTGTGATTACTGATTAGACCTCCTTATGGTGTACTAAACCATAATGGAGACCCCTTAATCCTTAATCAAAATCATATAACCCCTCCTTCCCTCCTTCCTGAGAGTACATATATTGTACATATACCATAACACATCTTACAGGCTCCAAACTAATGTCTACTCAAAGTTCACAACTTATCAGGACTATTTAGAGTTGTACATTCAATGCTGAGTTTTCCTTCCTGTCTTTGTAGGCTACCCAGAGTAGGTTGCTGGGAACTGAGTGGGACCATACGCATGGCAGAGAGTTTCCAGAACTGACAGAAGCCAGGCGGTAGGCATGACTTTTTACACACCCACAACAGAAACCTTCAGGACTGTCAAGAGTCCCATGTAACTCAGCAGATAGAGCCTGTGTACCTGGTAGAGCCTCTGTAGCTCAGTAGGTAGAGCCTGTGTAGCTGGTAGAGCCCCTGTAGCTCAGTAGATAGAGCATGTGTACCTGGTAGAGCCTCTGTAGCTCAGTAGGTAGAGCCTGTGTAGCTGGTAGAGCCCCTGTAGCTCAGTAGATAGAGCCTGTGTGCCTGGTAGAGCCTCTGTAGCTCAGTAGGTAGAGCCTGGGTAGCTGGTAGAGCCCCTGTAGCTCAGTAGATAGAGCCTGTGTACCTGGTAGAGCCCCTGTAGCTCAGTCGATAGAGCCTGTGTAGCTGGTAGAGTCTGTGTAGCTTAGTAGGTAGAGCCTGTGTCGCTGGTAGAGCCCCTGTGGCTCAGTAGGTAGAGCCTGTGTAGCTCAGTAGGTAGAGTCTGTGTAGCTCAGTAGGTAGAGCCTGTGTTGCTGGTAGAGCCCCTGTGGCTCAGTAGGTAGAGCCTGTGTCGCTGGTAGAGCCCCTGTAGCTCAGTAGGTAGAGTCTGTGTAGCTCAGTAGGTAGAGCCTGTGTCGCTGGTAGAGCCCCTGTGGCTCAGTAGGTAGAGCCTGTGTAGCTCAGTAGGTAGAGCCTGTGTTGCTGGTAGAGCCCCTGTGGCTCAGTGGGTAGAGCCTGTGTCGCTGGTAGAGCCCCTGTAGCTCAGTAGGTAGAGTCTGTGTAGCTCAGTAGGTAGAGCCTGTGTTGCTGGTAGAGCCCCTGTGGCTCAGTAGGTAGAGCCTGTGTCGCTGGTAGAGCCCCTGTAGCTCAGTAGGTAGAGTCTGTGTAGCTCAGTAGGTACAGCCTGTGTAACTGGTAGAGCCCCTGTGGCTCAGTAGGTAGAGCCTGTGTAGCTCAGTAGGTAGAGTCTGTGTTGCTGGTAGAGCCCCTGTGGCTCAGTAGGTAGAGCCTGTGTCGCTGGTAGAGCCCCTGTGGCTCAGTAGGTAGAGTCTGTGTAGCTCAGTAGGTAGAGCCTGTGTTGCTGGTAGAGCCCCTGTGGCTCAGTAGGTAGAGCCTGTGTCGCTGGTAGAGCCCCTGTAGCTCAGTAGGTAGAGTCTGTGTAGCTCAGTAGGTAGAGCCTGTGTTGCTGGTAGAGCCCCTGTGGCTCAGTAGGTAGAGCCTGTGTCGCTGGTAGAGCCCCTGTAGCTCAGTAGGTAGAGTCTGTGTAGCTCAGTAGGTACAGCCTGTGTAACTGGTAGAGCCTGTGTAGCTGGTATGACTAGGCTTTTGGTGTATGGATCAACACCGTACCCCGGGTTTCTATTTACACTGCATGTTTGGATCTTTTGGGGCCAAGGAGAGGGGAGTAGATTTACATTAACTGGATGAAGTACATTCATTTCATACAGGCAAAAGCACAAAGAATGAATTGTATCTTTTTCATTTCTTGCTAGTCTGAGGAAATCCACTCCAGATAAAAACAAAGCATAAATATCGAAGCAACATTTTGACAAATGCATATTATTTCTCTCTCTTTCTCTTTCATCCTTAATTTTTTTGACAGATCATTCACACAAATCACCGGATCTGTCACCGGAGACACCCAGGGATCTAGGGTATCAATAAAGTTGGTAGGATACAGTGGGGCAAAAAAGTATTTAGTCAGCCACCAATTGTGCAAGTTCTCCCACTTAAAAAGATGAGAGAGGCCTGTAATTTTCATCATAGGTACACTTCAACTATGACAGACAAAATGAGAAAAAAAATCCAGAAAATCACATTGTAGGATTTTTAATGAATTTATTTGCAAATTATGGTGGAAAATAAGTAACAAAAGGTTATCTCAATACTTTGTTATATACCCTTTGTTGGCAATGACAGAGGTCAAACTTCACAAGGTTTTCACACACTGTTGCTGGTATTTTGTCCCATTCCTCCATGCAGATCTCCTCTAGAGCAGTGATGTTTTGGGGTTGTTGCTGGGCAACACAGACTTTCAACTCCCTCCGAAGATTTTCTATGGGGTTGAGATCTGGAGACTGGCTAGGCCACTCCAGGACCTTGAAATGCTTCTTACGAAGCCACTCCTTCGTTGCCCGGGCGGTGTGTTTGGGATCATTGTCATGCTGAAAGACCCAGCCACATTTCATCTTCAATGCCCTTGCTGATGGAAGGAGGTTTTCACTCAAAATCTCACGATACATGTCCCCATTCATTCTTTCCTTTACATGGATCAGTCGTCCTGGTCCCTTTGCAGAAAAACAGCCCCAAAGCATGATGTTTCCACCCCCATGCTTCACAGTAGTTATGGTGTTCTTTGGATGCAACTCAGCATTCTTTGTCCTCCAAACACGACGAGTTGAGTTTTTACCAAAAAGTTATATTTTGGTTTCATCTGACCATATGACATTCTCCCAATCTTCTTCTGGATCATCCAAATGCTCTCTAGCAAACTTCAGACGGGCCTGGACATGTACTGGCTTAAGCAGGGGGACACGTCTGGCACTGCAGGATTTGAGTCCCTGGCGGCGTAGTGTGTTACTGATGGTAGGCTTTGTTACTTTGGTCCCAGCTCTCTGCAGGTCATTCACTAGGTCCCCCAGTGTGGTTCTGGGATTTTTGCTCACCGTTCTTGTGATCATTTTGACCCCACGGGGTGAGATCTTGCGTGGAGCCCCAGATCGAGGGAGATTATCAGTGGTCTTGTATGTCTTCCATTTCCTAATAATTGCTCCCACAGTTGATTTCTTCAATTTTGTTTCTGGTGTCCTTTGACAGCTCTTTGGTCTTGGCCATAGTGGAGTTTGGAGTGTGACTGTTTGAGGTTGTGGACAGGTGTCTTTTATACTGATAACAAGGTCAAACAGGTGCCATTAATACAGGTAACGAGTGGAGGACAGAGGAGCCTCTTAAAGAAGAAGTTACAGGTCTATGAGAGCCAGAAATCTTGCTTGTTTGTAGGTGACCAAATACTTATTTTCCACCATAATTTGCAAATAAATTCATAAAAAATCCTACAATGTGATTTTCTGGATTTTTTTTCTCATTTTGTCTGTCATAGTTGAAGTGTACCTATGAAATTACAGGCCTCTCTCATCTTTTTAAGTGTGAGAACTTGCACAATTGGTGGCTGACTAAATACTTTTTTGCCCCACTGTATACATTTGAAAATGCTATTTTTGTTCCGCTGTTCTGATAAAAGATGTACATTGTTCACAGTATTGATGTCATGAAAAGTTTCTGTCATTAGTCTCGGTTGTATTGTATCTATTGTACCTTCTCAAGAAGTTAGGTCTCATAAGTAGGGCTGAGAGCTTTTCCTGGTGATGACACATTATCAGGCAAAACTCCAGGTCCTTACTCATACAGTGCCTTGCGAAAGTATTCGGCCCCCTTGAACTTTGCGACTTTTTGCCACATTTCAGGCTTCAAATATAAATATATAAAACTGTATTTTTTTGTGAAGAATCAACAACAAGTGGGACACAATCATGAAGTGGAACGGCATTTATTGGATATTTCAAACTTTTTTAACAAATCAAAAACTGAAAAATTGGGCGTGCAAAATTATTCAGCCCCTTTACTTTCAGTGCAGCAAACTCTCTCCAGAAGTTCAGTGAGGATCTCTGAATGATCCAATGTTGACCTAAATGACTAATGATGATAAATACAATCCATCTGTGTGTAATCAAGTCTCCGTATAAATGCACCTGCACTGTGATAGTCTCAGAGGTCCGTTAAAAGCGCAGAGAGCATCATGAAGAACAAGGAACACACCAGGCAGGTCCGAGATACTGTTGGGAAGACGTTTAAAGCCGGATTTGGATACAAAAAGATTTCCCAAGCTTTAAACATCCCAAGGAGCACTGTGCAAGCGATGATATTGAAATGGAAGGAGTATCGGACCACTGCAAATCTACCAAGACCTGGCCGTCCCTCTAAACTTTCAGCTCATACAAGGAGAAGACTGATCAGAGATGCAGCCAAGAGGCCCATGATCACTCTGGATGAACTGCAGAGATCTACAGCTGAGGTGGGAGACTCTGTCCATAGGACAACAATCAGTCGTATATTGCACAAATCTGGCCTTTATGGAAGAGTGGCAAGAAGAAAGCCATTTCTTAAAGATATCCATAAAAAGTGTTGTTTAAAGTTTGCCACAAGCCACCTGGGAGACACACCAAACATGTGGAAGAAGGTGCCCTGGTCAGATGAAACCAAAATTGAACTTTTTGGCAACAATGCAAAACGTTATGTTTGGCGTAAAAGCAACACAGCTGAACACACCATCCCCACTGTCAAACATGGTAGTGGCAGCATCATGGTTTGGGCCTGCTTTTCTTCAGCAGGGACAGGGAAGATGGTTAAAATTGATGGGAAGATGGATGGAGCCAAATACAGGACCATTCTGGAAGAAAACCTGATGGAGTCTGCAAAAGACCTGAGACTGGGACGGAGATTTGTCTTCCAACAAGACAATGATCCAAAACATAAAGCAAAATCTACAATGGAATGGTTCAAAAATAAACATATCCAGGTGTTAGAATGGCCAAGTCAAAGTCCAGACCTGAATCCAATCGAGAATCTGTGGAAAGAACTGAAAACTGCTGTTCACAAATGCTCTCCATCCAACCTCACTGAGCTTGAGCTGTTTTGTAAGGAGGAATGGGAAAATTCTTTAGTCTCTCGATGTGCAAAACTGATAGAGACATACCCCAAGCAACTTACAGCTGTAATCGCAGCAAAAGGTGGCGCTACAAAGTATTAACTTAATGGGGCTGAATAATTTTGCACGCCCAATTTTTCAGTTTTTGATTTGTTAAAAAAGTTTGAAATATCCAATAAATGTCGTTCCACTTCATGACTGTGTCCCACTTGTTGTTGATTCTTCACAAAAAAATACAGTTTTATATCTTTATGTTTGAAGCCTGAAATGTGGCAAAAGGTCGCAAAGTTCAAGGGGGCCGAATACTTTCGCAAGGCACTGTATATACATTACTTTTATATCAAAGGGCTATTGTATGACTGTAGACAATTGGAGCCTTTCATTTAATAATAAAACACCCAGCTGCATAGCCGGGGTAAGTAGGGGTGCTGCAGCACGCCCTGAAAAATCTGAATATTTTCCGGATTGACTGACCTTCATGTCTTAAATTAATGATGGACTGTTTTTTCTCTTTGCTAATTTTATCTGTTCTTGCCATAATTTGGACTTGGTATTCTACCAAATAGGGCTATCTTCTGTACCTTGTCACAACACAACTGATTGGCTCAAATGCATTAAGAAGGAAAGAAATTCTACAAATTAACTTTTAAGAAGGCACACCTGTTAATTGAAATGCATTCCAGGTGACTACCTCTTGAAGCTGGTTGAGAGAATGGCAAGAGTGTGCAAAGCTGTCATCAAGGCAAAGGGTGGCTATTTGAAGAATCTCAAATATAAAAAATATTTTGATTTGGTTAACACTTTTTTGTTTTTTTGGTTATTTCACAGTATTGGTGTCTTCACTATTTTTCTACAATGTAAAAAATACTAAAAATAAAGAAAATCCCTTGAATGAGTAGGTGTTCTAAAACATTTGACCGGTAGTGTAGTTAATATTTTTTCACAATTTTTCACAAAAAGAGTGCACTGAGCCTTTACTAGTCCTGTATTAGTGGACCTATTTGTGCATTCGAAGGTGTCTGTCTTCAGCGCATCATGTTGTCATGTCTCTGATGTGTTCTCAGCATAAGATCACACAGAGGGCATGTCCTGTCAACAAGAAGGGACGAGCCAGAGCCAGTCTGAGCAGGACACACGCACCTACACATGCACGTACACACACAGAGTACACACACATCTGCGGATAAAATTAATACCTATAGCTGCTGTAACAATATATAGAAAACAGTGCCAAAGTGATATATGAGGTTTCTGTCCCAAACAGGTAACAAATATTGGAGAAGTTCTGTTTTGTACCGTGAAAAATCATGAAGTGAATCATATCGGAGCGGTAAATATGACAACACAGTGAGAGCGCTGGGGGAGATGGAGGAAGACTACTGGAGCACTGAGGCCAGATGGTGATGACATATAGATGCTTCTGGACTAGGTTTTATTTTCCAAAATATGCCTTCCCTTTTCATAGTCACCCTGAAACAATACTGCTTTTACGCCGTGAAGCCCACTTTGATTCAGGCAAAGTGCGGGTCGTGTATCTGGATGACCAAGTCATTGACAATTCACACACGTTCGGATTCATCTGTCATATCTTCAATCTCCTTTGGAACCTCATTTTAACTTTGATTGAGAGATTTTATGTCGCTGATAAACTATTGCATTTCGTTGATAAGGGTGAACCTAATGCTTCAAGTCTCACTCTACCCAGAGAGAACCGGAAACTACTATAGACGATCATCAAACGCACATCCCCGTTTCATATCCTGTTTTGATTAAGCTTCTTGTAACCATGGCGCAGGACACACAACCCTGATAAATAATGACACGTTGTCGAGGAAACCGTTGTTTTTATCCTGTTGATTGTTTTTTTTTTTCTTCTTTTTTTTCTAACAAATAGTTGTGTTCCTGCCAACAACATGCCCGGCTGGAAATTGGTCTTGATGAGAACAGTTTGAGGGTAGGCGGGTTTTGGGTTTAGATAATTGTTTTCTGAACCGATCTATCTCAATGGCTTCCATGAGATTATCCTATTATTCTAGTATGAGAAACCTCTGTGAAATGTTCTTGTTATGTTCTCGCTTATATTTGTAGCTGACCCTCCCCCCCCTTTTTTTACACACACAAATGTGTCTAGAACAGTGCAGACAAGGACAAATACACTCTTGACATTTCACCATGTCGGTGCCTCTTCCCATAGTGTATTGGAGTGTGTGTGTGTGTGTGCGTGTGTGTGTGTGGAGTATATTTGTTTTGACTGTAAGCCACTTCTTGACACTTATCCAAGTCAAACACAGAGAGGCGCTGGAATGTTTTCTAGGTGACACTGTGAGCTGAACAATCATCCAACAAAAGAATTGTCAACCTACACAGAAACACCACCCCGAGTTAAAAAGTCACAAACAACACAAGTTGTTTTCTCTGCAGTCGTCCACTCGTTCACCGCCTCTATGACAACGAGGAAGTAGCCAACATGTTGATCTCCTGCGACTTGTTACCAGGATCTGCTCCTAAATTCATGATGCCTGTAGCGTGTGTAGACAGACTGTATCTGGCCTGGGGATGGATGGATGAAAGAAAGCTTAGCTACGCCTCAGATGAAATGACATGATACAAAATCTCGACATAAATCTTGTAAACATGTCCGTGATAATAGTAGGAGCGACGTTTAGGGCTTTTGGGGGGAAAACTCTTTGAGGATATATGTGTTTACGTCCTACAGTATATCCATAAGAAGGAGTTGCTTCCGTGCTATCAAGTTACCACCACAGCTGCCACTGATGTGACAATTATACATCAATGTAAGATGTTTGTAACGTTTGAAGCATGGGTGTGGTACTTTCTGTCTGCTCATTAACGGTGTCAATAACCTGTTGACTGACAGCACTGGTGTTTATGGACAAACTATGATGTGGTGGGAACATTAATCTGCCTAGCAACCACATCAAAGCTTTGCTAGTGGCTCATTGTTTCCCATGCTGATGACGTCAAAGCGTGGGGGTTATCAGTATAATGAGGTAATGGGAGTATTAAGGAGAGAAGAGATAGGACAGCCAAAGGTGGTGACCATACAGTACCTCTCCTTTGTGTGTGTGTGTGTGTGTGTGTGTGCGCGCGTGCGTGCGTGTGTGCGTGTGCACGTGTGCGTGCGCGCACGTGTTCTGACTGGCTCTGACTTTGCGCATCACAGAAACAAGGACATTGATTGAGTCCCAATTTACTGGCCATGCTCCTGTATTCTGTCTACCGCATGATCTCTTTCCAATCGTGGTCCTCTATACCACACTCTCGGTCTCACTTTCTCTCCCTCTCTCTCTCCTCCCTCCCCCTTCTCCCTCTCTCTCTTTTTCCTGTCTACATGTTCTCCTCCCAGTCCTGGACTTCTCTCTCACTTTCTCTCTATCCCAACATCCATCTCTCCCTCTGTCTGATAGATTTGCAGGAGTAATGACCTAGAACATGTCATGGCTTGTTTTACTAACAGTCCCGATGAACTAATCACAGCCTGTATGTTCGTAATCACAGCCTGTATTTTGTCTCTCTCTCCACTCTCACCTCACCGGATGGACCCCAATCCATCATTCTGGGGAGCTATGCTACTCCCACAAATAAAAGATTCCAGAAATGTCCGGTTCAAATAAAATAAGCCGTCCGAAAATTCTTAAAGAGGCAGTCCTGTTAAAAATGTGATTTCCTGTTTTTTAAAATTATATTTCCACACTATGAGGGTGAAATAACATTCTGAAATTGTTCAAATTATGATAATGCCATTTTAGTGTAAGAGCTTATTTGTCAACGGTGGGTGTAGCTGGTGCATGGAAGTCAGGCGCAGGAGAGCAGAGATGAGTGAACACAAAGCACCTTATTGAGGCAAATAGTAAGTCCAGAACGCAACAGCATCACCAACACCAAATGCCCAAAACAAGTAAGGCAGCACAAAGTACCACAAACAAAGTACCGGATGCCACAAAACACAGGTATACATAAAACCTGGCACTAACCAGCCGGAAGCGTGTCAACCTCGATAATAAACAATACCTCACACAGACAGAGGGAACAGAGGGCTAAATACACATAGTAATTATGAGGAGTCGTAGTGTCCAGGTGTGCAGGAAAACAAGACAAAACAAATGGAAAATGAAAGGTGGAGCGGCGATGGCATGAAGACCGGTGACGTCGCCTGCCAAACGCCGCCCGAACAGGGAGAGGGACCGACTTCGGCGGAAGTCGTGACATTATTTATATTTTTAACTCCTGGAATTTCAGCTTGTTCAGGTGGGATGGAGTTTTTGGCCAAAAGCATGACATCACAATTTCTTTGTTTTGTTATTTAACTAGGCAAGTCAGTTAAGAACAAATTCTTATTTACAATGACGGCCTACCCTGGCCAAACCCTAGCCCGGATGATGCTGGGCCAATTGTGCCCTATGGGACTCCCAATCACGTCCGGTTGTGATACAGCCTGGAAACGAACCAGGGTCTGTAGTGACGCCTCTAGCACTGAGATGCAGTGCCTTAGACCACTGCACCACTCGATTATTCTGACTTATGACCAGTCGTCTTTTATTTGCATATGTATCTTTCTACTTTGGAAGGGTAAGCGGGGTAGTCTCTTGTCTTGAGTCTAGACGATCCGATCCGCCAATCAGGGCTGGGTATGTAAATATATTTAGATTTGTATAAACACACCCACTAGTGATGCGCAGTACAGCTGTTTGTCACCCACACCCGCCCACAATTACTAATAACCCATCCGCAACAGCCAGACGTTTTGAAGTGTCTGTCCTATATATAGGAGATACTGTGTAAGAAAGCTCAGGAAATATACACTACCGTTCAAAAGTTTGGGGCCACTTATAAATGTTCTTGTTTTTGAAAGAAAAGCAATTTTGCAATCTTGATCAGAAATACAGTGTAGACATTGTTAATATTAAAATGACTATAGTAGCTAGAAACAGCTGATTTTTTATGGAATATCTACATAGGCGTACAGAGCCCCATTATCAGCAACGATCCCTCCTGTGTTCCAATGGCACGTTGTGTTAGCTAATCCAAGTTGATCATTTTAAAAGGCTAATTGATCATTAGAAAACCCTTTTGCAATTATGTTAGCACAGCTGAAAACTGTTGTCCTGATTAAAGAAGCAATAAAACTGAACTTCTTTAGACTAATACCTGGCCTTCTGGCCTTCTTCAGACGAGTATCTGGAGCAGGGTACTATTTAACAAAGCTGCCAGTTGAGGACCTGTGTGTAACGGCTCTCGTTGGTAGAAGGAAGAGTGGACCAAAGCCCAGCGTGGAAAGTGTTCGTGATACTTTATTCAAAAACACTCAAACAAAAATAACAAACGCGAACACGAAAGAGCACAGTTCTGTCAGGTACAGACACTAAACAGAAAACAAGATCCCACAAAACCCAAAAGGAAAAATGACAATTTATGTGTGATCCCCAATCAGAGACAACGATAGACAGCTGCCTCTGATTGGGAACCACACACACGGCCAAAAACAAAGAAATAGAAAACATAGACTTTCCCACCCGAGTCACACCCTGACCTATCCAAACATAGAGAATAAAAAGGATCTCTAAGGTCAGGGCGTGACAGTACCCTGAGGTTCCCCCCACTGTGGTGGCGTCTCTGGTGCAGGGATCATCGCCGGGACCTCCGGACATCGCCGGGAGGCTCCGGACTGGGGACCATCGCTGGAGGCTCCGGACCGCGGATCAACACTGGAGGCTTCGTGCAATGGATCATCACTGGAGGCTTCGTGCCATGGATCATCACTGGAGGCTTCGTGCCATGGATCATCACTGGAGGCTTCGTGCCATGGATCATCCCTGGAGGCTTCGTACGTGGAGCCGGAACAGGTCTCACCGGACTGAGGAGACGTACTGGAAGCCTGGTACGTGGAGCTGCCACAACGCGTCCTGTTTGGATACCCACTTTAGCTCGGTGAGTGTGGAGAGCTGGCACAGGATGCACTGGGCTATGAAGGCGCACTGGAGGCATAGTGCGTAGAGCCGGCGCAGGATATACTGGGCCGTGGAGGCACACTGGAGGTCTGGAGCGTAGAGCTAGCACAACGGGTCCTGGCTGAATACCCCCTGTAGCACGGCAAGTGCGGGGAGCTGGAACAGGTCGCACTGGGTTGTGCTGGCGAACTGGGGATACTGTGCGTAGAGCTGGCGCAGGATATCCTGGGCCGAAGAGATGCACCAGAGACCAGGAGTGCTGAGCCGGCACAATCAGTCCTAGCTGAATGCCCACTCTAGCACGGCAACTGCGGGATCTAGAACAGAGCGCACTGGGCTGTGGATGCGCACTGGAGACACTGTGCGCATCACCGCATAACACGGTGCCTGACCAGTCACACGCTCCCCATGGTAAGCACGGGGAGTTGGCTCAGGTCTAAACCCTGACTCCCCCAATCTCCCCTGACTCCGCCAATCTCTTAACTCCTCGTATCGTTGCCGTTCCTCACTCGCTGCCTCCGCCTGCTTCCATGGCAGGGTCTTGTCCCCTGCCATTACCTCCTCCCAGGTCCATGATGTCCTCCACTCCCTTTTCTCCCGGACCCAGGAACCCTGCTCCTCCTGGCCACGCTGCTTGGTCCTTTGGTGGTGGGATCTTCTGTAACGGCTCTCGTTGGTAGAAGGAAGAGTGGACCAAAGCGCAGCGTGGAAAGTGTTCGTGATACTTTATTCAAAAACACTCCAACAAAAATAACAAACGCAAAAACGAAAGCGCACAGTTCTGTCAGGTACAGACACTAAACAGAAAACAAGATCCCACAAAACCCAAAAGGAAAATGACAACTTATATGTGATCCCCACACACGGCCAAAAACAAAGAAATAGAAAACATAGACTTTCCCACCTGAGTCACACCCTGACCTAGCCAAACATAGAGAATAAAAAGGATCTCTAAGGTCAGGGCGTGACGTTGTGAGGTGTCTGTTTCTCAAACTAGACACATCTCCGGCCCCAGCCGACCCAACAGAGCAGATCCCAGGGCAGGCAGAGTAGAGCGGTGAGGCATGGCCCCGACCCGGGCCTCCTGGTTGGCATGGAGATCTGGCTAGGCTGGCCTGGGAGAGATTAGCTGACTGATTGAGCTGCTGCTGCGGGCACTGAGGGGTAGGGGTTGGGGGGCATCGTCTGGTCTGAGACAATTTCAGACGCCAGACAGCCAACAGAACAGAAGACAGTCATCCCAGACTCATCCCAACCACAAGGGAGACTATTCACAACACAGAGCTTCAATAACTTCATAAGGTCAGGCTTTCCATAAAGTATAAGAAATGACCAGTGTCAAACAGCCCTATGCTACTGTACAGGACAAAGCAAAGTCATTGATCAAACGCAGTCCTTGACTTAGACAGGAGTTGAGTACTGAGTACCGCCACCTCAAATGTTCTACTGTTTGAGTTTGTCAGAGTATTGCGGCGTTCTTGCACCTAAATGTAAACAGTACCGGCACCCAAAATGAGTACTGGCACCTATTTCAGAGTCAAGCACTGCATCAAAGTCTGAGCCGCCAGGAAAACGTGTGGAAGTCAAGCACACACACACACACACACAATGCTGTTGAGTTGAGGGGCCCCACTAACCCCAAATTTGACTTTGAGGAAAAATATGATTGTGGCGTGGTAGAGGTGGTTTATAAGGTGGCGTGGTAGAGGTGGTTTATAAGGTAAAGGATGTGGGCAAGGTAGAGTAGTGAAATGATATGCTGCATTTGTTATTTTCTTCTAGAATGAATTACTTGACAAGTCTCTCTTTTGAAACAAATTAAGAGAGAGCACTATCAAAAGGAGTCGTGGAGCAGAGTTTATCAAAAGCCACATCAATCAGTGACCTTGGTGGGTCAAACACCTGCCAATTTGTCTTGTCGCTAGCCTCTATGGCTTCTGGTACTCTTGTTTATTATAGTTTAAATTCTGGTTTCTAGATAAATCTCTAAAATTGTTGTGTGATAATCTGTCTTCTGTACAGTACTCTGCCAACTCCTCCTGCCCCTGCTTTTACCTTCCTCATCTTCACTGACCTCACTCCCACTTGGTCCCTCTACATGTGGGGAAACAGAGGACAGAAGTGTTGCCAGCATGGAAGAACTATAAGAATGTGTCTTGTACATAAGTCAATAGCCTGTGGCGGAGATAAATAGCACAGTCCTGTTGTAGCGCTCGCGTGACACATGGATTCGATAGTCAAGTTAAAGCTGTTGAAAACACATCGTAGCGAAACCTAGCATGGCATGACTAACTTTGTTTTCCCAGTGGGAACTTAATTTGTGGTGTCAGATTGCATCAAGCAAACTTTCATTTAAAACACCTTGATGTTCAACAAGGTGACATTCTGGTGAAATCCATCCCTACTCCTGGTAATTTATTATGTTTGCATATGATCAGTCGACCATAATTATATCTATAACTGCATAATTATCCTACGACAGGGCACGGCATAATCTGTTTTATATCTGATAGCCAGTTCTGCCCTATCGTAAACCTATATCAATGTTTGGTCCTTGCCTCGTGAATAGGAGACAAAGGGAGTCAAATCAATCAGACGTATTTAATAAAAAAAAATTAAAAAATCATATCTCCAAAAGCACTATACTAATTTGAACAAATATATCATTATAAAATGGAATAAAGTACTGTCCAAATGCTGTAATTGATCTCCTTGAACATCTTGTTTTGTTTCCAACATCTCCATTTCTGTGTCGATGGCACAGTCTGCAGGATGTCTGCTCCAACTCCATGGGTGACCATGCCAAACGGTTTGCAGTGGTCTGGCATGCTGTCAACTAACTGTGATGATTTTCCTGAAAGGCAAGAGGCTCATTGGTTGTGTTCTAATCCTTCTGATTCTCGACCTTCACCGAGAAGTGTCCATTCGTTCACTCCACCTCCTCCATTCAAAAGCATTGGAATGGCGCAAGCATATACATTTAAATCCTACATTATACGAAGTACAAAACATTTATACAGCATATATAAAGGCTTCCTAAGCACTAAATAGATCATTCACAAATGATCCATAAGCATATGCATACTCTTTAATTGGTGTATAAAGGGTGACATAACCATTCCCACTGTGGGGTAAATTTCCAAATGTGACATAATGCGCTATGTATATTTATACACCACGAAGCATTTATGTAGTAACTTGTATGTGTGCTATATAAAGCCTTTATAAGTTGTACTTTGTCTAAAGTGGGAACAGAAAGTTCCCACCATATTCCTTACACCACTACATTCCTTTTAAATTCATGACGGACAGTTGTGAAGTTACCTTGTGGTATTTAGCTCAAACAGCCTTTGAGGGACATTCCCTGCAGAAGCAGCGTTGTTATCTGACACATGACTCAGGTTGAGGAATCTTGCGGACAGCGTCTCAGTGCCCCTCGAAAGCCTTAGAACATCACATGGGACACACACACACACACACACGCACACACACACACACACACACACACACACACACACACACACACACACACACACACACACACACACACACACACACACACACACGCTGTACTACAGTATGCATCATTACACAATATCATAATTCATCGTTTTAAGCTCCTTTAGTCTCATGTTTCTATCTAGATTACATTTTGTATTTACATTTCACTATGCCTTCTTCGAGATGTATCATGATACATGAATGGATGGTTTCCCGGACACACACAAGTCTAGTCCTGGACCAAAAAGCAAGCTAAATGCAGCATCTTTGCCCCCAAAAATACTTTTTAGTCTAGGACTAGACTTAGTCTGTGTCCGGGAAACCAACCATATGTCCTTCCATACCCTCACACAGTGCTGAGAAGAACACTGTGTGTTGTTGATTTTGTCTTTTGTTGTTCCCTGTCTAATGTAATGCTGGACAGTATTTAAAGGGAACTGTTGTGGGCACTCAATTCTCCTTTCCACCTCTTTCCTAGTAACTTCACTCTTTTTGGTGGGATGTTTGCCCAGGTTGAAGTCGAGAACCGACAGCACCTCATGGACCTGTAAAAGGACAACGATGACAGAAGGTTACATTCAGTTATTCATGATGCGTGGATGACTTTGACGAAATATGACGTTTGTGCATGTTATGATGAGCTTTTTGAAGTCAAACAACCTTACCAGAATTATCGGTTGCCATCTTGAAACAATGTAGTCTATATATGACAGGCCACAAAGTTAACAGTTGGCCTCGAGTCTAATTTATACCTAGATGTTTCAAGTGGGACCCTTCAATAACATTGCCCCCCCTGTAAGTAGGCCAATTGAGAGCATTCTCTCTGAGGTGAATTTCCTCAGACCCCTAATGAAGTGACGTAAGGTACCTCATAGCAAGCGCTCTCAGACTTGTCTATCTCAGACAAAATCTATTTTAATGTATATATGATGTAGTTTCCATGATA
Organism: Oncorhynchus mykiss; assembly: GCF_013265735.2. Classification (NCBI taxonomy): domain Eukaryota; kingdom Metazoa; phylum Chordata; class Actinopteri; order Salmoniformes; family Salmonidae; genus Oncorhynchus; species Oncorhynchus mykiss. The sequence goes on along the minus strand of NC_048583.1, from coordinate 28,664,822 downwards.
TAAAGTTCATTGTAATGCCGGGTAATACATCCTAGACAATCATATTGTCTACCTATTCTAACTATTTCCATCAGTCACTGAGACTTCACCTACCTCTATCTCCAAGTGCACTTCTGAGGGAAGACACAGGTGGCAGCTGATTGGCAGTCTGATAATTTATTCATGGTTTGAAATCCCATACCAGGAAGTTTGTACTAATAACAGAGACAACTCAAGTCATATCAATCAACATAGACTGACCAGGTGAAACCAGGTGAAAGCTATGATCCCTTATTGATGTCACTTGTTCAATCCACTTCGATCAGTGTAGATGAAGGGGAGGAGACAGGTTAAAGAAGGATCTTCAGGCCTTGAGACAATTAAGACATGGATTGTTTACGTGTGCCATTCGGAGGGTGAAAATATTTAAGTGTCTTTGAACAGGGTATGGTGGTAGGTGCCAGTTGCGCAGGTTTGTGTCAAGAATATGTACTTCTACTAAGCTTCCCAGTAAAGCAATGGAAAACAAGCAAGGAACATAGAAAAATGCTCAAAATAACCCACATTAATATATCTTATTAAGAAACAAGGTTCATGACATTAATAACAGATTACATTCATATTCTAACTACAGTGGGGCAAAAAAGTATTTAGTCAGCCACCAATTGTGCAAGTTCTCCCACTTAAAAAGATGAGAGAGGCCTGTCATTTTCATTATAGGTACACTTCAACTATGACAGACAAAATGAGAAAAAATCACATTGTAGGATTTTTTATGAATTTATTTGCAAATTATGGTGGAAAATAAGTATTTGGTCACCTACAAACAAGTAAGATTTCTGGCTCTCACAGACCTGTAACTTCTTCTTTGAGAGGCTCCTCTGTCCTCCACTCGTTACCTGTATTAATGGCACCTGTTTGAACTTGTTATCAGTATAAAAGACACCTGTCCACAACCTCAAACAGTCACACTCCAAACTCCACTATAGCCAAGACCAAAGAGCTGTCAAAGGACACCAGAAACCAAATTGTAGACCTGCACCAGGCTGGGAAGACTGAATCTGCAATGGGTAAGCAGCTTGGTTTGAAGAAATCAACTGTGGGAGCAATTATTAGAAAATGGAAGACATACAAGACCACTGATAATCTCCCTCAATCTGGGGCTTCACGCAAGATCTCACCCCGTGGGGTCAAAATGATCACAAGAATGGTGAGCAAAAATCCCAGAACCACACGGGGGGACCTAGTGAATGACCTGCAGAGAGCTGGGACCAAAGTAACAAAGTATACCATCAGTAACACACTAGGCCAGGGACTCAAATCCTGCAGTGCCAGACGTGTCCCCCTGCTTAAGCCAGTACATGTCCAGGCCCGTCTGAAGTTTGCTAGAGAGCATTTGGATGATCCAGAAGAAGATTGGGAGAATGTCATATGGTCAGATGAAACCAAAATATAACTTTTTGGTAAAAACTCAACTCGTCGCGTTTGGAGGACAAAGAACGCTGAGTTGCATCCAAAGAACACCATATCTACTGTGAAGCATGGGGGTGGAAACATCATGCTTTGGGGCTGTTTTTCTGCAAAGGGACCAGGACAACTGATCTGTGTAAAGGAAAGAAGGAATGGGGCCATGTATCGTGAGATTTTGAGTGAAAACCTCCTTCCATCAGCAAGGGCATTGAAGATGAAACGTGGCTGGGTCTTTCAGCATGACAATGATCCCAAACACACCACCCGGGCAACGAAGGAGTGGCTTTGTAAGAAGCATTTCAAGGTCCTGGAGTGGCCTAGCCAGTCTCCATATCTCAACCACATAGAAGATCTTTGGAGGGAGTTGAAAGTCTGTGTTGCCCAGCAACAGCCCCAAAACATCACTGCTCTAGAGGAGATCTGCATGGAGGAATGGGCCAAAATACCAGCAACAGTGTGTAAAAACCTTGTGAAGACTTACAGAAAACGTTTGACCTCTGTCATTGCCAACAAAGGGTATATAACAAAGTATTAAGATAAACTTTTGTTATTGACCAAATACTTATTTTCCACCATAATTTGCAAATAAATGTATTACAAATCCTACAATGTGATTTTCTGGATTTTTTTTTCTCATTTTGTCTGTCATAGTTGAAGTGTTCCTGTGATGAAAATGACAGGCCTCTCTCATCTTTTTAAGTGGGAGAACTTGCACAATTGGTGGCTGACTAAATACTTTTTTGCCCCACTGAAACTCACTTAGATAATACCTTTGATGATACAGTGGTAGCAATCTATTGAAAGTACAGAAATGCCAATGGGGGCGGTGTTGCGATCTATATTCAGAACCACATTCCTGTAAAGCTTAGAGAGGATCTCATGTTAAATACTGTTGAAGTAATATGGCTACAGGTTCATCTGCCTCACCTAAAGCCCATTCTTGTGAGAAGATGCTATAGACCACCAAGTGCCAACAGTCAGTATCTGGATAACGTGTGAAATGCTTGATAATGTATTTGATACCAACAGAGTGGAATATTTTCTGGGTGAAATAAATATTGACTGGCTTTCATCAAGCTGCCCACTCAAGAAAAAGCTTCAAACTATAACCAGTGCAATAAGTTTTGTAGCGATTCCTATGTTCTTGATGTAAAGAATATTTGTTGGTCCGTGGTGTGTAATGAGGAGCAAACAGACGCTGCACTTGACACATTTATGAAATTGCTTATCCCAGTTACTAATAAGCATGCAACCATTAAGAAAATAACTGTAAAAACTGTTAAATCCATATGGGTTGATTAGGAATTGAAAAATGGTAGGGTTGAGGGATGAAGCAAAAGGAATGGGAAATAAGTCTGGCTGCACAACCGATTGGCAAACATACTGCAAATTGAGAAAGCATGTGACTAAACTGAATAAAAAAGAAGAAAGAACTACACTATGAAACAAAGAGAAATGACATAAAGAATGATAGTTAAAAGCTTTGGAGCACCTTCAATTACATTTTGGGAAAAAAGGCAAACTAAGCTCCATCATTCATTGAGTCAGATGTCGTCTCATTCATCACAAAACCGACTAATATTGCCAACTACTTTAATGATTTTTCCATTGGAAAGATTAGCAAACTTAGGCATGACATGCCAGCAACAAACACTAACACTACACATCCAAGTATATCTGACCAAAATATGAAAGACAAGCACTTTGATTTTGAATTCCGTAAAGTGAATGTGGAAGATAAAAGATCAACAAAGACAAGCCACTGGGGTCTGACCACTTGGAAGGAAAATTACTGAGGATAATCGCGGACGATATTGCCACATGTTCAATTGAAGCCTACTAGAAAGTGTGTGCCCTCAGGCCTGGAGGGCAGCAAAAGTCATTCCACTACCTAAGAATAGTAAAGCTCCCTTTACTGGCTCAAATAGCCGACCAATTAGCCTGTTACCAACCCTTAGTAAAGTTTGGAAATAATTGTGTTTGATCAGAAAAAATGCTATTTTACAGTAAATGAATTGTCAGACTTTCAGCACGCTTATAAAGAAGGACATTCAACAAACACAGCCCGTACAGAAATGACTGATGATTGGCTGACAGAAATTGATGATAAGGAATTGTGGGTGGCTGTTTTGTTATACTTCAGTGCAACTTTTGACATTATTGATCATAGTCTGCTACTGGAAAAAAGTATGAGTTACGGCCAGTGTGTCTATGTATGCGGATGACTCAACACTATACATGTCAGCAACTATAGCAACTGAAATGACTGCAACACTTAACAAAGAGCTACAGTTCGTTTCAGAATGGGTGGCAAGAAATAAGTTAGTCCTAAATATTTCAAAAACTAAAAGCATTGTATTTGGAACAAATAATTTACTAAACCCTTAACCTCAAACTAACGCTTGTAGTAAGTAATGTGGAAATTTAGCAAGTTGAGGTGACTAAACTGCTTGGAGTAATCCTGCATTGTAAACTGTCATGGTCAAGACATTATCAGATTTCAGGGGCCAGACCCAGACAGTGTCGAAGTAACAAAAGTGTATTACTAGAACAGGGGGCAGGCAAAACGACAGGTCAAGGGCAGGCAGAGGTCAGTAAATCCAGATCAGAGTCCATAAGGTACAGAACGGCAGGCAGGCTCAGGGTCAGGGGAAAAGCGCTGGTAGGCTTGACGAACAAAATCAACTGGCAACAGACAAACAGAGAACACATGTATAAATACACTGGGGATAATGGGGAAGATGCATGACACCTGGAGGGGGTGGAGACAAGCACAAAGACAGGTGAAACAGATCAGGGTGTGACAGTACCCCCTCTAGGGGCGCCACCTGGCGTCCTACCTGGTCACATACCTGGTTGACCGGGTGCCGGCGTTGGAACTCAGCGATGAGGCCTGGGTCCAGGATGTCCCTAGCCCAGACCCAGCACCTCTCCTTCGGGCCATAACCCTCCCAGTCAACCAGGTACTGGAATCCCCTGCCCCGAGGTCAAGCCTTCAAGGGATGCTTGACCGTGTACGCCGGTTGGCCATCGATGAGACGGGGAAGAGGGATGGGCCTAGAGCTGTGAGACATAGCTGTGAGACATAGGTTTAATCCTAGATACATGACAAGTGGAATGTATCTAGGATTTACCGGTTTACCGGAAAGGGCCGGTAAACCGGGGGGAAAGTTTGCGGGACTCCACCCAGAGGGGCAGATCTTTGGTGGACAGCCATACCCTCTGCCTGAGACAATACCGGGGAGCTGGGGTCCGGTGACGGTCCGCTTGTCATCGATACCTGGAGGTGGTCTTGAGAAGAGCCAACGAACAAAACAAACTGGCAACAGACAAACAGAGAACACAGGTATAAATACACTGGGGATAATGGGGAAGATGGGCGACACCTGGAGGGGAGTTTGAAACAAGCACAAAGACAGGTGAATCAGATCAGGGTGTGACAAACATATTAATAAGATGGGGAGAAGTCTGTCCATAATAACGCACTACTCTACCTTCTTAACAGCACTATCAACAAGGCAGGTCCTACAGGCTCTAGTTTCATTGCACCAGGACTACTGTTCAGTCGTGTGGTCAGGTGACACACAGATGGAATTAGGAAAATTGCAATTGGCTCAGAACAGAGCAGCACAGCTGGCCCTTGGATGTACACATAGAGCATAATAACATAATAATATTAATGTCAATTTATCCTTGCTCAAAGTGGAGGAGAGATTGACTTCATCACTACTTGTATTTGTGAGAGGTATTGACATGTTGAAAGCACCAAACTGCCTGAACAAATAGCACACAGCTCAGACACCCATGCATGCCCTACAAGACATGCCGCCAGAGGTCTCTTCGCAGTCCCCAAGTCCAGAACAGAATATGGGAGGCGCACAGTACAAAATTGAGTCATGACTACACGGAACTTTATTCCACATATCTGATGCACGCAGTAACTGATGCACGCAGTATAAAAATACACCTTATGGAGCAGAGGGGACTGTGAAGCAACACAAACATAGGCACAGACACATGCATACACACACATGATAACCTACGCACTATACACACACATACACATGGATTTTGTGTTGTAGATATGTGGTAGTGGATTAGGGACCTGAGGGCACACACTTAGTGTGTTGTGAAATCTGTTATGAATATAGAATTTTTTTTATTTTTGAAATGCAATGCAAATAGTCTGGGTAGCCATTTGATAAGCTGTTCAGGAGTCTTATGGCTTGGGGGTAGAAGCTGTTTAGAAGCCCCCTAGACTTGACGCTCCGGTACAGCTTGCCGTGTGGTAGTAGAGAGAACAGTATCACTAGGGTGGCTGGAGTCTGACAATTTGTAGGGCCTTCCTCTGAGATCACCTGGTATAGAGGTCCTGGATGGCAGGAAGCTTGGCCCCAGTGATGTACTGGGCCGTTCGCACAACCCTCTGTAGTGCCTTGCGGTTGGAGGCCGAGCAGTTTACATACCAGACAGTGACGCAACCCGTCAGGATGCTCTTGATGGTGCAGCTGTAGAACCGCTTGAGGATCTGAGGACCCATGCCAAATATTTTCAGTCTCCTGAGGGGGAATAGGTTTTGTCATGCCCTCTTCACGACTGTCGTTGTGGGTGACTGTTGTGTCATCGGCAAACTTAATGATGGCCGTGCAGTCATGAGTGTACAGGGAGTACAGGGGGGGGACTGAGCACACACCCCTGAGGGGCCCCTGTGTTGAGGATCAGCGTGACGGATGTGTTGTTACCTACCCTTACCACCTGGGGGCAGCCCGTCAGGAAGTCCAGGATCCAGTTGCAGAGGGAGGTGTTTAGACCCAATGTCCTTAGTTTATTGATGAGCTTTAAGGGCACTATGGTGTTGAACGCTGAGCTGTAGTCAATGAATAGCATTCTCACATAGGTGTTTGTGTTATCCAGGTGAGAAAGAGCAGTGTGAAGTGCAATGGAGATTGCATCATCTGTGGATCTGTTGGGGCGGTATGCAAATTGGAGTGGGTCTAGGGTTTCTGAGATAATTTGTGTTGATGTGAGCCATGACCAGCCTTTCAAAGCACTTCACGGCTACAGATGTGAGTGCTACGGGTCGGTAGTAATTCAGGCAGGTTACCTTAATGTTATTGGGCACAGGGACTATGGTGGTCTGCTTGAAACATGTTCGTATTACAGATTCAGTCAGGTACAGGTTGAAAATGTCAGTGAAGACACTTGCCAGTTGTTCAGCACATGCTCGCAGTACACGTCCTGGTAATCCATCTGGCCCTGTGGCCTTGTGAATGTTGACCTGTTTAAAGGTCTTCCTCACATCGGCTGTGGAGAGCGTGATCACACAGTCTTCCGGAACAGCTGATGATCTCATGCATGTTTCAGTGCTCGAAGCGAGCATAGAAGTAGTTTAGCTCGCTTGGTAGGCTTGTGTCACTGGGCAGCTCTCAGCTGTGCTTCCCTTTGTAGTCTGTAATGGTTTGCAAGCCCTGCCACATCTGACGAGCGTCAGAGCCGGTGTAGTACGATTCAATCTTAGTCCTGTGTTGACGCTTTGCCTGTTTGATGGTTTGTCTGAGGCCAGAGTGGGGATTTCTTATAAGCTTCCGGGTTAGAGTCCCGCTCCATGAAAGCAGCAGCTCTAGTCTTTAGCTCATTGCGGATGTTGCCTGTTATCTATGGCTTCTGGTTTGGGTATGCACGTACAGTTACTGTGGGGATCACGTCATCGATGCACTTATTGATGAAGCCAATGACAGATGTGGTGTACTCCTCAATGCCATTGGAGGAATCCCGGAAAATATTCCAGTCTGTGCTAGCAAAACAGTCCTGTAGCTTAGCATCTGCTTCATCTGACCACTTTTTTATTGATCTAGTCACTTTCTGCTTTAATTTTTGCTGACCATAATTTTAGAATTATGGTCAGATTTTCCAAATGGAGGGCGAGGGAGAGATTTGTATGCGTATCTGTGTGTGGAGTAAAGGTGGTCCAGAGTTCTTTTCCCTCTGGTTGCACATTTAACATGCTGATAGAAATGTTGTAAAACTGATTAAGTTTTACTCCTAGGTGCGCCACCTCTGAGTGAGCGTTTTCTTGTTGCTTATGGAGGAATACAGCTCATTCAATACTGTTTTAGTACCAGCCTCTGACAGGTATATAAACAGCTACGGAAAATACAGATGAAAACTCTCTAGGTAGATAGTGTGCCCCCATGATTATATGGACTGGTAATGCAGGTTTGGTTAGAATAGAGTGCAATAGAATGAGTGACATTCAATATAAGCTACTTCATGAAAAGGAGAACATTATTTTCCATGAAAATGTTGAAAGTCGTTGATTTCATGATTGAATATATGGATTTTACAGGCAAATCCTACAGTGAGAGCCAGGGAAGCAACCTCTGGTGGGCAGATGGAGACGAGGACAACAACACAAGGTTAGTGGTTTTATGACTTACACATAAAAAAAACTTTACAAATTCTACTGTATAGTGTTAAATATAACCCTGCCTTGTTACAAATTCTACTGTATAGTGTTAAATGTAACCCTGCCATGTTACAAATTCTACTGTGTTGTGTTAAATGTAACCCTGCCTTGTTACAAATTCTACTCTATAGTGTTAAATGTAACCCTGCCTGCCGTGTTACAAATTCTACTGTGTTGTGTTAAATGTAACCCTGCCTTGTTACAAATTATACTGTGTTGTGTTAAATGTAACCCTGCCGTGTTACAAATTCTACTGTGTTGTGTTAAATATAACCCTTCCTTGTTACAAATTCTACTGTATAGTGTTAAATGTAACCCTGCCTTGTTACAAATTCTACGGTGTAGTGTTAAATGTAACCCTGCCTTGTTACAAATTCTACTGTGTAGTGTTAAATGTAACCCTGAATAAATAATTGCAGAAGATCACTGTAATCAGATAATAATAGGTTTTTATGACATAAAATGTCAATCATTTTCTACATTGAAACCTGTCTCTTGTTAATTTTTCAAAAACCACTGCCAAACATTGTGTGTACAGAGTGAAATGTGTATTTAAAGACATTGTAACCATTCTTTGCATAACGCTCAACACTGCTATAGTAGTTCACTAAACTACAGAGTATGCTGTCCATTGACGTTGTTGTCACTGGCTCTTCTGATATCAGATTCAGAATGAATAATAACAAGGTTTGTGGTAGTTTGAAAGGGTTTGATTCACGTTAGACCAGAAGTGTTTTCAATTCACGTGACCCAACAAGAAAACCTCCAGCTCTATGGTCATAGCACAGATGAAAAAGGAAGCTGTCTATAATAATAATGTTTTGTAATTAGCCTACGAATAGCATCCAAAGTTTTAACTGACCAGGTCATGAGATCAGGAAAAACTACAGGCCCCAGAAAAGACACATTTGAACTTTCTCACACCACTTTTGAACCTGTGGTGCCACCTCATCTTTCTACAGAACCTATGATGACTCCTGTGTGTTTCGCTCATTGTTTGGTTGCCATGGTGACTTCATTAAAAGGAGGGTCAGCGACTTAGCTATCTTTTAGAAAGAAGTCAACAGTGGAGGAGTACACAGAGGCACGCTCTACTGACAAGGTGTGTGAGTGTATGTGCATGCGTTGGTAGGTGTTTGTATAGTGATTACACACAAGCCCCCTTTACATAGATTCTAGTGTTTGTGCTTGAAGCGGTTGCCTATGAGTTAAAAATACAAGCATAGGTTACGACAAAGTAATATCCAATGGTCAAGGCTAAAGTGCTCCAAAAGGGTTAAAGTCTAGTTCTCTGGTCCTAGGCATGGTGTGCTACATGTTCTAATCATTGTACAAGACTGACAGGGCTGGGTTAGTCTGACAGGGCTGGACTTCACACGCTGATCTTTCACATGCTGGGCTGAGAATCAAAACACTCCCTGTGTTTCTGCCGAAGACATTTGTGACGACACCGCACAGTTATTACTGCAGTCACAAGTCAACTCAGCTCCTAAACTGTCCTACACTGTCTGTCAGAGACTGTAACCAACAAACAGTAGCTATGATCACATGGGTGGAAGCATGGTTACTAGGCTGTAGTTGGTCAACTACAGCCGAACCCAAGACCAGAGGGGTATACTACAATGTAGGAGCAATGAGTTAGCCAGCTATCTTTAATAAACCTCCCCAAATAACTATAGATTTTCTGGTTAATTAAGTTGTTTGGTTGTTGAGTCAATTAGACCATGCCAATTTCAAGCTTTTCTTTTGTAAAAAATGTAAAGTAATTTCAGAATATTTGTTCTACATTACATATTTGTATGTGAATTTTCCACAACTTTGTTCCGTGCTGAACATGTTTTATCTTTAATAAACATAATCTATAATAATGATCTAAATGCCCTCCCTGGGCTTGAGAATTTATCAGCTTGACATGTACTCTCACGGGTGGCCAAAAATAACTATCTGAACGCCACGTCCCTATTAAGCTACGCTTACGGTCTTCTGATGTCATATCTCAATAACCCAGCATCAATAACCCAGCATCAACAACTCAACCTTTCTATATTTGAAGAAAACAACCCAACTAAGTGACCCAATTACTGCAACCCAGCAGTTGGGTCATCCAAACAACCCAGCATTTTTTAGAGTGTGTAATTCATCTGTAGCCGTGTAGGAGTAGGAGGAGTGGGTTGAATCATATTTCAATTAGTAAATTACAAAGAAGCAATAAGCTGAGCTCCCTTCCAATCCCTTCCTTCACTCATATCAGTTCCCTGCTCTGGGTCATTCACATACTCAGTCTTTTCAGATACAGTCAGAAAAGCAAATTAATATTAAATTTCATCATAAATCAAACACTTTCCCTATCTCCTGCTGCACACACACACACAAACACACACACACGCACAAACACACACACACACCCTCCTCCCTCAGTACCTCCTTTGTTCTGGGAAGGTGTGATGTGATATGAAGCTGCCAAAACTGTGAGAACAAAATGAGGTATTTTCTAAAGGCTTGTTAATAATGCAATGTTTTCCGAGGAGGAACTATAGTCAGATTAGTTAGTGGAACAGTTAGTGGAACAGAGCATGACTTATACATATAAATATATGGATGAGCGATGACCGAGCGGCATAGGCAAGATGCAATAGATGGGATAAAATACAGTATGTACATATGAGATGAGTAATGCAAGATATGTAAACATGATTAAAGTGGCATTATTAAAGTGACTAGTGATCCATTTATTAAAGTGGCCAATGATTTCAAGTCTGTATGTAGGCAGCAGCCTGTGTGTGTGTGTGTGTGTGTGTGTGTGTGTGTGTGTGTGTGTGTGTGTGTGTGTGTGTGTGTGTGTGTGTGTGTGTGTGTGTGTGTGTGTGTGTGTGTGTGTGTGTGTGTGTGTGTGTGTGTGTGTGTGTGTGTGTGTGTGTGTGTGTGTGTTGTTGCAGTGCACACAGGTCCCAATGACAGGAAATGTGTTAACGATCCATTGGAAGGTGACTCTCGTCTCTCCCTCTCTCCATTATAAAAAGATGTTTATTATAAAGTTATTATTGTACGTTTAAAGCATGATGGACATATTCCACTCAAAACAACCTGTCCTCATATTCCCTCACATTACTTTTGGCAGTTTGATTTTCTATCATCACCGAGTCGCTAGCGCAGTAGCTACAGCATGAGGTGGACATGGGAGTGGGTTGTAATTGAAAGATCAGCACCTGCACACTCAGGAAAGAAACTGAGCTTTGAAACTGGGTGTCGCCTAGTGAGCAGAATAGGCTTCAGTGAGAATCAGCATGCTAAGTACAGTATGGCCCATCATGTATGTTGCAAACATGTTGTTACAGTTTTTATTTTATTTTATTTTTTTAATCGCTTTGGTGTTATTTTCAAAGGTTTTGTGGTACATTTTCACAACTCTTAGTGCAAAACTCTAAACTGGTCACACGTGTAACGCAGCCAGCCTTTCATTCAAACCTGTCATTGTGCACTCATTTGGATTGTAAACATCTCTCACCACACAACCATTGATTCAAAATACGTTTATTGTGAAATGTAATGAGAACATTGGTTTAATCACCAAAACACAACATAATGATATCTTTTCAATTTTGTCGTTTTAACTACCAGTTAATCCAATATCAAACAATGAAAGATACGTGTTTTAAATCGCCCTTTAGAAGTGTTGAAAGTAATACGCTACAGTACTGCCAGCAGCATACAACCCTGCATTCCACTGCTGGTTTGCTTCTGAAGTTAAGCAGGGTTGGTCCTGGATGGGAGACCAGATCCTGCTGGAAGGGGTGTTGGGGGGCCAGTAGGAAGCACCCTTTCCTCTGGTCTAAAATAATATCCTAATGCCCCAGGGCAGTGATTGGGGACATTGCCCTGTGTAGGGTGTTGTCTTTTGGATTGGATGTCTTGACTCTTTGTGGTCACTAAAGATCCCATGGCACTTATCGTAAGAGTAGGGGTGTTAACCCTGGTGTCCTGGCTAAATTCCCAATCTGTCCCTCATACCATCACGATCACCTAATCATCCCCAGTTTACAATTGGCTCATTCGTCCCCCTCCTCTCCCCTGTAACTATTCCCCAGGTTCTTGCTGTAAATGAGAACATGTTCTCAGTCAACTTACCTGTTAAAATAAATACAGTAGATTACAGTTTTCACATTAGGCAATATATTTACACCACCGTTCCAAAGTTTGGGGTCACTGACAAATGTCATTTTTTTGTCCATTAAAATAACATCAAATTGATTAGAAATACAGTGTAGACACTGTCAATGTTGTAAAAGACTATTGTAGCTGGAAACTGAAGAGCTCGTACAACGCTGTGTATTACTCCCTTCACAGACCAGCGCAAACTGGCTCTAACCAGAATGTAAAGAGGAGTGGGAGTCCCCGGTGCACAACTGAGCAAGAGGACAAGTACATTACAGTGTCTAGTTTGAGAAACAGATGCCTCACAAGTCCTCAACTGGCAGCTTCATTAAATAGTACTTGCAAAACACAAGTCTCAATGTCAACAATGAAGAGGTGAATGGGAAGTGACAGAGCTCTTATCGGACCAGGGCACAAATAATCAAATAATCAATAATTTTGCTCTTTATTTAGCCATCTTACATAGAAAACCTTATTTGTTCATCAAAAATGATGAATACCTCACCACAGGTTAATGAGAAGGGTGTGCTTGAAAGGATGAGTAGAACTCTGCATAACTCTATTACAACATACATGTATTGTGTAGTGTGTGTGGCAGACTTACAATGATGGCAAAAAAGAACATTTGAGAGTGAAGTCTGACCCTGGCCCTGGTGCTAGAGGGGGTACCCAGCTGGAGGGTGAATGTTTGAAGTGGAACAGGACTATAAACAGTTTGGGGACCACTAATCTAGATGAAACAGTGATAAGGTTTGGTGAAAAAGTTACAGTGTGATTTTGTGTGTTGTACTTAGTCAATTTAAAATGTGCTGAAAGTTTTGATGATCTGTTTTCAGTTTTGTTGTAAGAGTTGTGAAATGTTACCACATTCTACTGAAAATAGTACCAATGTGATAAAAAAAACTTTAATAACTGAGATTTATTGAAATTCAATTCAATTATTTAGAATATGTAGCTCAAACAGTACATTTTACAGTGTTAAATCAACACTTAAAGAGTTAATTTCCACACTACCTCCGAAAACATATGGTCCCACTCTACAGAGTGTAAAAAGTACTCTGATTATAATGTTACATTTTTTGTGTTAATGTAACACTGCGTAATGTAAAACATTAACACTGCATTACACTTGCCATTGTTCCTCACGTGTAAAACTACGGGGTAATTAATACTCACAGTGTTATTTCTATTCAACACTAGTGCTAATATAGAGTTAACTCCTATTAGTGTTATGCAAAAACACTGTTACAGTAAGTGATTTGGGGTGTTGTTACACTCACTATAAGCCAAATTGACATATTTTCCATGGTGCCTTTTCTTTTTGAGTGAATTGTAGAGTTAGCACCCATGACTGTATTTGTTAGTGACAGAGAGATAGGTGTTGAATTATTTCCTTTTAAATGTCTGTGGCTTTCACCAAATGAGCACCCAGGTAAAAGTTATGGCTAAAACTTTAACTTTATGACATTATATCATAAGGCCTTTTATTTGACATTTATTTAACTAGGCAAGTCAGTTAAGAACAAGTTCTTATTTTCAATGATGGCCTAGGAACACTGGGTTAACTGCCTTGCTTTGACCTAGTTTTACCCTAACAGTGTGGTTAGGAAAATGCTGGTTAATTTATTATAGGCCACCTCAGGCTGGCAAAGTGATGTCTAATTCCTTTTGGAATCCAGCTAGCGTTAGGATTAGCCTGGCACGAATCCAGATCTCGCAAACTTACATTTTATGTAAAAAAATAAATTATTTAACCTTTTTTTAACTAGGCAAGTCAATTAAGAACAAATTCTTATTTTACAATGACGGCCTACCCCGGCCAAACTCTCCCCTAACCCGAACGACACTGGGCCAATTGTGCGCTGCTCTATGGGACATAGTGTAAACTCGCGAGATCAGCATGGTTTATTAAGTTAGAATTTTTATTCACACTCAACCTACACTCAGAATGACTACCACAACCATTTAAACCGGAAAAAACATTTCAGTAACAGATGCAATAAATCTAACTAACTAATTGGTTTAGTTGAATTTTATCTTTGTGTAGCATAACAGTAATCAATCAATCAATCAATATACAAGCAAAAAAACAAAAACAAATAGTAAGTACAAGCTTCAAAAAGATCTCAGTGCATAGCATGCTGGGAAATATGGTAATGATAGGTGTAGTTTTGATGGGACTGTTTTACTCTCCACAGTGTAAAACAATAACTCTGGTTATTAACACCAACACTGAGGTTCTTTTAAATCTCTGTGTGTTAATTTCACTTTAACAGAGTGACTGTAACTCCTGAATCAACACTATAAATTACACTGAAACATCTGCACTTGCCAATTTGCTGTGTATGCACATAAAGGGGAGAATAAAACTCGAACTAGCCAAAAGAAAAAGTGCACAAAAAAGGTTGCTACAATGATTCCCTGACTTGATCTTAGGGGCACGCTCAACTCCAAATCACATGAAGAAATGTTATTTCCCCTGGCATAATTTTCGTATTTTACGTCTCTCTATCTCTTTCTCTTTCTCTCTCTCTCAAGCGCACGCACGCACAGACACAGATACAGACACAAACACACACACACACGCACACGCACACGCACACGCTGTCAAAGCCTCACCCTCTATTCCTTTCCACCGAACGTATTTCCTTCTCGGTATAAATAGGAAGGCGCGCACATCTGCACTTCACAACGAGGCGTGGTTTAGAACGGACAGGTGGGCTGCTGCTGTAATACTGCCGTGAACATTAGGATACTTATTTCACTCCCGGAGACCAACACTTTAACCTGCAAACATGCCCAAGTGCCCAAAATGCACGAAGGAAGTTTACTTCGGTAAGACATCTTTATTGTGTCGATCCAGATTATTATTCATTTGTTTTGCAATTAGTTTACTCAACATGCCCGCTTGCGTGTCACGTTTCCCATATGTGTCTTGCAGACAATTGGATATAGTTTTTCGTTTACTGTCTTTTCTGCTGCTTTCTAAAAGCTATTGAGAGATTGTAAGAGCGATGATGAACGCATCACTTGAGCAAATTCCTGTTATGAATTATGCATGCATCCACCCGAAAAATATTTTTGCTACAAATTTTTAATAACAAGTTAATAGCAATTCTAGTAAATGTAGTTGACTAGGCCTAAATGGTTAAGGACTGCAATGGCATTGCCCTTCCCGAAAGAGGAAGACAATCCTACTAAAATCCACTACACATAGTGTTTTTCCCTCGGAATAAAAGTAAACTCTAGAGATGTCCCATGGTGACAACATTTTGCTATCAGACTAGGAGTGGTACTGCAGGTCCTGCCAAGTCAGTGGATCAGCAGACAGCACTTATTGCATTAGGGAAGAGAGGGAGAGAAGGGATAAGACAGGGATAAAAGACTACAACCGGCATTAGGACACCCTAATACATCTCTCAGACCTTTAATGGAATATAAGATCAGGTTTGCTTTTGTACTTTTTTAAGTTGGAAGAGGAAGAAAGAAATGTCCTCGCTTTCATCCGGTTGGCCTCTGTCTGGAGAGGTCCATGGAGGCAGCAGGACTGATTGGTTCATCTGGGGGGAAAGAAGGAAGAAAAAGGACATGGCCATTTGATGTATGTCTTGATCCATTTAGCACATGTCCTTCATCTCCAGTAGTTGAACTCTTAGACTTAGTCATCTCTGGAGACACACAAAGCCATGAGACACAGTGCAAAGCCACAAAGCCGCTCTCTCGCTCGGGCTCTCTTTCGCTCTCTCTCTCTCTCTCTCTCTCTCTCTTTCTTACTCTCGCTCTCTCTCTCTTTCTTCTCGTATCTTCTCTCTATTTCTCTCTTCTCTCCTCTCTATACTCTCTCTCTCTCTCTCCCTCTCTCTCTCGCTCTCTTTCTCTCTACAGTAAGGTTGCCCTGTCAGTCAGATGAATTGACGCTGCTGGCTGGGGAGCCACACTTTCCTTTTTTCCTGCAGATTAACTTTCCCCCTCGGCCAAAACAAGCAAACCGATTTGTTTCAATCGTTTGTTCATGTATTGCTGAAAAAGCCCCAGTGAAAAAACAGCTTTGTGTCTCTTTCCAGCCATGAATTAAAATGTCTCAGGGCAAAAGGGCATTGAAGCTAAGCTATGTTTTCTTAAACCTCGAGTGAGTGCTATCAGTTTTCTCTTTCATAAATACGTCTTTGAAATAGTTGTTTCAAAAAGTTCTCTCTGTCATATCAGTTGTATAGCTGTGCTCAATGTAGAAGCTACAGTATACTGTCATGCTTGGGAATGCTTGTGCAGCGACTCTCCATCATCAAGGCGGAACCATTCACGATCTGTTCCACTGTAGCCCTGTTTTACTACCCGACCAGGCCTATTTCCTATTCACTGCCTCTCTCTACCCACCCGATCTCAACTCTCCAGAGCCCCCACCTCTCCTCTACCCCATCCCTCTCTCCCAGTGGTAGCTGAGCTCTCAGATGGAAGCAATCATGCTACTGCTGCCAGAGTCAGGGACTGATGGAGGGAAAGTACATCTGCTTCCAGAGAAAGGAGGAGGGAGGAGGGAGGGAGGGAGAGCGGAAAACAATCAAACCTATCCACCATCCCTGGAACGAGAGACAGAGACAAAGGGAGAGAGACAGAGAGACAGAGAGAGAGAGAGAAAGATGGAGAGAGAGAGGAGAGAGAGAGTGAAGCATGAAACACATGAGAATATCATTGCCAATAGACTGCCTATAGGTACTTATCACAGTGGGAGGCCATTCCTTCTCTTGCTAGAACAAATGCAGTATCTGCTGCGTGCCAACCTGGTAGCGACGAACCTACGAAATGCTTGTCAGTGGCCAATGACTTTGAGCCAATCAGAGAACCAATCAGAGAGCACGAACCCCCACGTGGGGCAGCCAACAGAACATTTTTCATTTTCTCCATACTCACACTTCATATGCAATGTGGGCTATGGGATGATAGCTAGCTAAGTGCACAGACGCAATGCACACAACACTAGATACTTCCTCCAAGCTAGCTTACCACTGTAGCTTGTATTGACATTATAATTAAAATAGATAGTTTCCATGAAACAGCTGCCTGTGTTAGCTGCCAAGTTAGTGCGGTGTACTTAGCTAGCTAGCTATGTTGTGCTAGCTAAAAATATGCAAACGTGCGCTAGTTAGCAAAACACGTGGCTATGGGCTGGCACTGGCAGTATGGGATTATGGAGAGTGAATTTATTTGTTTCTTGATCATCTTGCTAGGTTCTTATCTAGATGTGGCCATCTGGCTAGGATCAAAGAAGGGCTTTCTACAAAATAGCAACATTAGCGCAGATAGCTTGGAAACTAGACCATAAGCAATATGCACAGACATGCATTGCCAAACAACGCTACTGCCACTTTCTGGTTTGGAGTATTTTAACAAGGCTGAGTGGCCGACGGCTTCCAAGGTCTTTGCTGTGTGAACACAAACTAAACTGACTGCCAACACTCTGTTCAGAAGTTCTAACTCGTACTGTCGTCGGGAAAACGTTTGACAATCCTACCGGTGTGTCTGAGCTTTAAGAGCTAAAGAGGGGCTCCGGCCGTCACAGTCTGCAGAGAATTACCCAGGAACCAAAACGGATGTCATCCTAACGGAACCAATCCAGTGCCAGTGTTCAGTTTCGGGTGGAACAGTGCTTCTCAAAGGACTGCATTGTCTCAGTCAGGACATAGAATAACGAATGATTAGATACGCATGGGGAATGTACGATTTGTTTACATCATCAGCACCTCTGAAGCGTTTCCTTCACAGTCTTTATAAGTGATAGCCTGCTGTAGGTGTAGGTTTAATGTAGGTGCACCCTGAATTCGCTTCAGCCATAGAACGTGTGGAAGTAATAATGAAAAATGAGAGGCGATGTACCAGGAAGAGGGAAAACAGAAGTGCTTCGCTTCCTGACACGTGTCCCAACCGGGTGTCATATTAGTTCATCTTTTACAGGATGATAAACAGGGCTGCGGGAACTTTTCCGTCCATCATTCTTTGGAGGGTTGGATGTGGTGAATGATGTGTTGAATGCTTCCTCATCTGGGCGTGTGTGTGTGTGTGTGTGTGTGTGTGTGTGTGTGTGTGTGTGTGTGTGTGTGTGTGTGTGTGTGTGTTGGATGAAGTCCATTCATATTATTGCTCCACAGTGATGAGCAAATTGATGCAGACAGCAGATCAACTCATCTGTCTCTCTCCCACACACACACACACACACCCCAGTCAGTCCCACCCCAGTGACAATTACACCAGCATGCACTTTATTCACACACCCACAGACAGACGGACGGACAACAGCTCTCTGATGCCTTAGGAATGACCTGACTAGTCATAGCCAGTGGTCAGAACAGAAGTGAAGGAATGTTGCTCGTTTCATCAGAATAGACCTTGTTCATGTGTCGGCCACTGTGGGAGTAAGGTCTGTTAAACCCAACAGCTTTCCTTATGTTACCCTCTGACACTGTAACTCAACCTAAGACCCAGCAGCACTATTATAGTCTGGCCCAGCGTAGTGAAGCGGGACGTCCCTTCTCGGTTTCCTGATCCCCATGCCTTGTTATTGGAAGTAAAGTACAGTAATTAGTGTTGGCCCAGAGTGTTCCACCCATCCTCTACAGAGCCAGCTGGAATGCTGTAAGACTCCCTGACTGACTGCACTGACTGACTGACTCTTCTGACTGACTGACTGATTCTAGTTGACTGGGTTAGGTTAGTTCTCTGTCTTCCTGGTTTCAGTGTGGTGTAATCAGGTCCTATTATTATGTTTCTTCCTCCATAATTCTTCCTCCGTAATACCCAATGATTCGTAGGCCTACTGTGCATGAACTCAGTAATACACTGTAGTCAAATGCAATTCTGCAAATACGTAGAGACCTTCAGAATAACTTACAGTCATTCCAAAGGTGAAGCAAGAGCTCCCATGATGGATCTGCCATTCATTGCTGAAACATTTGCTTTAAATCTTTTCTTGAGTAAGACTTTAGCACGACCCTCAGGTCCATTCGTATCCACAGATGGTACTCATAAAGTTATTCTCCGGTGTGTTGTCTTTTTCTCAGGTTTATTTATGACAAAACTTCACGAGCGCGGTTTTGTACCCTGTGCACCTCCTGTCCGTAATGCTTGGGAGTTGGCCTCTTGTTTGGCATGGAGCGTGTGTGTGTGTGTGCGCGTGCGTATGTGCGCTCATGCATGTATGTGTGTGCGTACGTGCGTTTGGTGTGTGTGTGTGTTCAGTATCATGAACTGAGCAGCGTTTGGCTCCCATCAGACACAGTAAATTATTATTTGGCTCTCTCTCACGTTGCATCATGGGATAGGTCTCAGCAGACACAGCCCTCCAAGCTTGAACACCTCTTCTCATAAAACTCCTGAAACACATGACTATGGCTTCCCTCCCTGTTTAATGACCATCACCAGCCATGATGGCTGTTTGTTGCAAATCGTTCCTCACAGTTCAGCCCGGATATAAAGACTCTCTTTATCAGGTTTTTATGATGCCAAAAGGAGGGGAAAGAGGGAAGGGAGTGCAAATTCCATTGGGAGTCTCCCCTCTCTCTCTCTGTCTCTGTCTCTCTCTCTCTCTCTCTCTCTCTCTCTCTCTCTCTCAGAGGCTCAGCCAACCACCACACCCTCCTAATGTTCTTGTGAGTAACGCGTTATCTGTGTGTGTGGGTAGGGAAATTAACACTGTGCTGGTCCTAGGCAAGACCTGTAGCGTTTGACCATGGAGCTCACAGTTCCTCTGCAATGCAGCCCCAGTATGGCCCTGCAAGTCACATACAGTATCCATACCCTCTGCAGACCCCAATGCCCCTCTCTGTGTGTAACGGTGGCACTCTGTGCGATGTGGGAGGATGCATGTCGTTGTGAGTGGGCCGTGCCCATTAGCTAAACGTGTCTGTTTATCTCTTTGTCTCACAGCGGAGAGAGTGACATCACTGGGGAAGGACTGGCACAGGCCCTGTCTGAAGTGTGAGAAGTGCAGCAAAACGCTGTCGGCCGGATCACACGCAGAGGTCAGACGACACACACACACACACATGCCTCTCACACTGGATTATTAGCTGACAAATATTTCAATGAAAATAATGATATTGGGAATAAAAAATATATGTATGTTTGTTTGCTTTATCACAGATCATATTTCTCATAAAGTACCATTAAAGAGATTCCCCGGTACTTTTCTATCTTTTTGGCCAGTAGTTCTGAAAGTTGCACTCACGAGCCAAAAGTGGTCTCTGAAAAATGGGTACTATGTCACATATGTGGCGATATCTGCACCACGCCATTGCCCTCGCTCTCGTTCTACTGTGTGTGTGTCTTGCTAACTGTCACTCAAATTGCGAGGGGCTAAAGCTCATTGGCTAGAACTCAAATTGCTAGGGGTCTGGCCCACATGGGGGAAAATGGAGGAAAAACAGTCGCTTTCACACTAGGAATTTGATTATGCCTGTAATGAACGACACATTGACACATTCAGCCTAAAACGGGAGGTTTTAAAAGTATTAGTAGTCATTCCGGAGCATGTCTTTAAGCCCACATTCTGGTCCATAAATCTTTCATAAGAATTTTTGACCTATCACACAGATTGTGTAGAAAGTCTGGATACAATCAAAAATACGTTATTTTTAATCAGCCTGGTACTAATACAACTTGTACCCTCTCTCTCTCTCTCTCTCTCGCTGTAGCACGATGGCAAGCCTTATTGTAACAACCCCTGCTACTCTGCACTATTCGGGCCTAAAGGTGAGTTCTTCTTCATTCCTGGCTGTAATGGCCCTTGGTGCAAGGTGCCTTAACAATCTATCTCAGTAAAGATATCATAATTATATTACCATAACCCATATTACCTAGGGTGTTTCTATGTTGTGGGCTCAGAATACATGGAACAAGATAACAATTGATAAGTGGAGCTCAGTGACATTGGAGCCACGGCGTACGTACATCGCCCGATATACAGGCGCTTATATCCTGTATGGAAAGTCCAGGATCATTGTCCTCCTTACATGAACCTGTGACTGAATGAGCTCATTGTAACCTTTACAATACCCACCTCGGTGAGGTTCAGGCTTCCACAAATAACATTGTGGTCATCATGCTAACATCTTATCTATTTATCTCATTGGATATGGGTAACCTACCAACTATCTGCTCAAACACGCTCGTTCGCTTTAAAAAAGTACGCTAGCTCCTCGACACATAATGAGATAAATAGTTGGAATTGTCCGTCGGAATAGGAACAGCAGCAGTCAGAGCCGAGGTCATATCGCCTGGTCTTGTCGGTTCCACGTGGTGGCTCTAGAAGGGCTGCTGTGGAATGGGGTCAGAGACCACTGGAGTTTCCATTGTTGTGGTTCTGCTGCTCCCATTTCCTCCTGAAACTTAATCGCAAAATGTTTGGCCGACATACAGTATACAGTCTCCTGAGCCAATACACACACACTCTCTCTCTCTGTCTCTCTCTCTCTCTGTCTCTCTCTCTCTCTGTCTCTCTCTCTCTCTCTCTCTGTGTCTCTCTCTCTGTCGCTGTCTGTCTCTGTCTCTCTCTGTCTCTGTCTCTGTCTCTGTCTCTCTCTGTCTCTCTCTGTCTCTCTCTGTCTCTCTCTGTCTCTCTCTCTGTCTCTCTCTGTCTCTGTCTCTCTCTGTCTCTCTCTCTCTCTCTCTGTCTCTCTCTGTCTCTCTCTGTCTCTCTCTCTCTCTCTGTCTCTCTCTGTCTCTCTCTGTCTCTCTCTGTCTCTCTCTGTCTCTCTCTGTCTCTCTCTGTCTCTCTCTCTGTCTCTCTCTGTCTCTCTCTCTGTCTCTCTCTCTCTCTCTCTGTCTCTGTCTCTGTCTCTGTCTCTCTCTCTCTCTCTCTGTCTCTGTCTCTGTCTCTCTCTCTCTCTCTCTCTCAAACAGGTTTTGGACGTGGAGGAGCTGAAAGCCACACATTCACAAAGTAGAGCCACTCAGGTACAGGCCAGTGTACTCATTCCAAAGATAGACCCACCCCAATGATATCACTCCCATTCAAATAGACCTTTAATATAGAAACAAAACAAATACATTCAGACAATACATTCACCTTCACCGCCAACCTTAGCCTTACAAATGCTACAAACATTAGAGATTGTTGTTGTATTGAACAAATACAAAACATAACATTTTCTCCTTTCTTTGCAGGTTCTCCAACCACACCAAGAAGAAGGCAACTCTGCATTCTACAACGTCCTCCATACCATACTAAACCAAAACAAACAACCAAAGAAGTTCCTTTTCGGGAACCACCATTTTGTGTTATTTTCTGTCTTTGTGTTGTCTAGAGGAATCAGCCTTAATGCACAGCAGAGACGCTCTCTATTCCCACTAGTGGATCGGAGGGGTATACGAGAACCTCTCTGTTCCTTTACTTGTTCTTAAATTCTGATTAAACACTATTTTTCAAAATGTTTTACTCTCTCCTAATTCATTCATTTCTCGTGGTCTTGTACTTGACAAGGGTTGCGTTCCCCCCCGCTCCGACGTGGCATGCGTCAACCAACGGTTTGTGTGCCACATCATAGACGGTGTCGTCGACTGACAGATTGCTATAACATATGCTGTGGTTAGGTGATACGTAAAATACCTATCCAGGCATTGTATGATTTGGCAGGCATCAGCAACACCTGGGCAGAGGAACACGCCCAAGGTTTCAGTATACTTATAGTATATAACATTTCTCCTGTCTCAATTAGGCGCTCACCCATTATGACACTTGGTAGTTACATACAGAGCAATGGACATGTCCACCGTTGTGACAAAGTGCTGGGTTCGTTGTCGGAGTCAGGCGCAGGACACAGGTTTGGAAAAACACAAAAGTCTTTACTCAAAATATTAATAAAAAAATAAAAAAAACGGAATATCTCCAACAAGGAAACATCACGTAAAAGAGAAAACCCTCCAACACACACGGTAACACAAAACAATCACGGACCAAACAGAAAGGTAGACGAGAGGTTAAATAAGGAACATAGTAAGGGAATAGAAATCAGGTGTGCGTAATCAAGACAAATCAAAAAGGAAACATGGATCGGCGAGGACTAAGAAAGCCGGTGACGTCCGACCGCCGGACGCCGCCCAAACAAGGAGAGGAGACGACCTCCGCCGAAGTCGTGACAACCATGTTCCAAGTATGAAAGAGGAAAAAAGGAAAATAGCAGAACACATCACATCGGCATCAGGCCAACCATAGATAATTGTCCCTTATATTGTCAGTGTCCACATGCCTTGGCAGTTGGCACTGAACACTAACTCAGTCAGTAATCAAATTGGACTAGGTTGTGGACACAGGATTATGGACGAGAGCAGGAATAGAAATCGTTCAACATTGCAGTAAATGTATGGGCACTCTACTTTGATTCACACCCTTTGCCATGTCACAACGCGGCGATTGTTAACATTTAGCTAATGACAGTAAAAGAGAGGAACATAATTAGTTTATGACATGAAGTGTTACTAATAGATAAAAGTCCCTGTCTACACCCGTGGGCCAGGCAATTATCGTTGACATTAAGTGATAGGAATGTGATATAAACATTATGACCTTATCCTTGGGAAAAGAACACCCCTATCCACTTCCATGATACAAACATTCTGACATTATCCTTCTGAATAAGTCCCTATCCACTTCCATTGGCCAGGCCCATCCACTCATAGAGACATGATTCATGGGACGCAGCCCTCTGCTCTTTCTCACACCCACCCTGTCCACTAAACAGCTGGACCAAAGTACTGAAGGGAGGATGGAGGGAGAGAGGGAGGATGAGAGGTCTGGCTGGACCAGAGTCTTAAAGGGAGCGGAAGGGTGGGTCTGGGATTTATCCCAATCTGTCCCATGGCCAGAAGGGAAAGCCAGATACTTCCTCGTGGCCTTTGTAGCCTCCGCTGCCACACCCTGTTCCGAGGAAACACCCTCAACTCCACGGTTACGGCCAGCCGCCCGTTCGCCCTCCATCACCCAGCAGCTGGCTGGCAGCCGCCTCACTAACCTCCCTCCCTCCCATCCGCTGTCACAGGACCGACTGACCCACCGCTGTTACCACAGTAACAGACACAAACAAGACCCAACAGACACCCGACAACCGGCCGGCGCGGAACTCTCTCTGTCTCTGCCTCTCTCTCTCTCTCTCTCTCTCTCTCTCTCTCTCTCTCTCTCTCTCTCTCTCTCTCTCTCTCTCTCTCTCTCTCCTCTCCCCCCTCTCTCTCTCCTCTCTCTCTCTCTCTCTCTCTCTCTCTCTCTCTCTCCTCTCCCCCTCTCTCTCTCTCTCTCCTCCCCCCCTCTCTCTCTCTCCTCTCCCTCTCTCCCTTGCTCTCACCCTCTCCTCTTGAACAAAGACCTTCAGTGTCACTCTCCACTAAGCCATACCACAGACAGCTAGGCATGCCCAACTGGTCACAGAGAGGAAGGGGGAGGAGAGAAAAGGAGGGGTGGGGGAGGAGGGGTGATCAGTAACAACATCTGTGAAATGGTGCATGTCTCTCCCATCCCTTCTCTTATCCCTAATCTTCCCCTAACTGGTAACCACAATGAAAATAGAAGCTGAATATACAAATTCCATGCACATGCTCACTCAGATAAAATATACAAATTTACTTCAGTTGTGGTTGGAATATTTTAACATACTTCTCTCCGTGCCAACCACGTCAAAACAACTCGTAAAGTTCCACAGAATGACAAAAGACCAAATTGTTTTTTCCAAATAATTTTGGACGAATGGGGGAGAACAGGGTCTGTACTTTTCGAAGCAGAATGTTGCATTCTCTCTCTGTCTCTGTCTCTGTCTCTCTTTTGCTTTTGCTCTCTCTCTCTCTCTCTCTCTCTCTCTCTCTCTCTCTCTCTTTCTCTCTCTCTCTCTCTCTCTCTCTCTCTCTCTTCATGGCAATAAGCTTTCAACGCAGGGAGGACAGACTGCTAACTGCCACCACGGTAGTCATGTAACCCTTCTCGTTTTTTTATACTTTGGAAGTGAAACCTCCAGTGTGCTTGTGCTCTAAAGTCAGAAACGGTGTCCCAAATGGCACCCTATACCCTACTTAGTGCACTACTTTTGACGAGAGCCCTATGGGCCCAAGTCAAACAAATAGTGCACTATAAAGAGAGGGTGCCGTTTTTGTAGTCTGGAGTCAGATTAGTTCCTGTGGTGAGTCTGGTCTGTGCACAGTGACTCAGGATGCAAGTCAGAGTAATAACAAGAAACTGCTGTCTCAACGTGAATCCGTAGTCGTCTAATAGCAAAGGTGTGATACATGATGGAAAGATAGTAAGAAAAACCTTCAATGGGGAAAGCTAGAATAATGTAGTGTCTTGACACTTACCCTACTCATAGTCAAATCTTACCCAAGAGGTCAGGACTACTGCTACTTCTCTGTTCTACCTGATAATTCATTGTACCCACCTGGTTTCCCAGGTCCAAATCAGTCCCTGATTAGAGGTGACGAATGGAAAAAGCAGTGGAACTGGCTTCAAAGGCCCAGATTTGAGTTCGAGGGCTGTAGCCCCTACTTATGTTGGATAATATGAAGAAATGCGTAGTGCATTGGAGTGGAGATCTCATATGAGGCGTTCCTATTGTCTGCAGAATGAGGTATGGGACAACTCACATCTGTTTGGGTCAATTGATAAGAAGCCTACTGCTTTAGGACTCCCAAGCTATGGCATTGTACTAGTGAGAGGGCATCAGGCTCAGAACTGTTCAATAAGAAAGAAAGAGCAACTCTACAACTCAGCAAGATTACAAGCGCAGGCAGGCGGAGACTCAGAGGCTTCAACTTCACTGTTTTATGGCAGGATATTTCTCCAGTTTCCATCAGTAAAACACAATACTATTGGAAAGGACGAATTCTTTAAGACGTTATCAGACGCACTCAGAGTCACTGAGTCATGGGATTCATTTAAAAGAAGTGGGCCCGGCCAATTCTAAAAGCTCTGTAACACACACACGCAGGCATGCACGCCTGACGGACGCACGTACCCACGCAAATACCCCGTTGCCCAGCACGTTTCAACTCAACATCGGTGTGTAGGCGTCTCTCTATAAGATTGTTTTTTATTTCAAAGTGCCCTTTTTTTTTATTGTTTGAGTTGTTTTAACATGGTTCATGTGTTGCTCAGAGTTTCCAGGCTCTCTAGCGCATCTGGTAACTGAAGTGCTACTGTGATCTCGCGGTATAAAGTAGATGCAAAGCAACCATAGGCTTTTTCACTTTCTTAAGCCAATTCCCGAAGTGGAGAAATGAAGACTCATTACAGTACTGACTCCATTTTTATTTCTACTTTTTCCACTTCACAGACAGACATATTTGCACTTTGGGCACCATAATTGAGTCATTATGTATAATTTTGTCCGTTTGTCCAAGGATTGGCTGGGAGAACAGAAATATATACTGAATGATAATTTTCCCTCTGTACAGTATGAAATTGCAGTGACAGCTTATGGAACAGATACATTGAACGATTGCAATACCAGGTGTTAGCAGCTACCATGTTCACTTGGACTTAAAACTGCAATAATGGTCTGTAGGAGGAATAATAATTCTCTCTCTCCAGCTGGACTAAACTGCACATGAACGCTCTTGCGTGAGAGTTGCTAAGTCCCATGTTTCTCACTCCGAGAACAAAAACACTGACTACACCACCTCCGGAACCCGTTCGGAACACGCTACACAATAAAGAATTGAGTGTGTAACTCCAGAACGTGCCAAATATGGACTCTTGTCTTGAGGAATGGCAACTCAGGGAGTGCTTTTTGTAAACCATGAAGCATGAACCAGTCCCCTCTTTAACGTATCAATTGTGTAAAGAGGCTGACTCTCTACAACAGAGATCCATAATCATTTACTGTGCATCCTACAGGCCCGTGTTGGAAGGATGTGTGTGTGTGTGTGTGTGTGTGTGTGTGTGTGTGTGTGTGTGTGTGTGTGTGTGTGTGTGTGTGTGTGTGTGTGTGTGTGTGTGTGTGTGTGTGTGTGTGTGTGTGTGTGTGTGTGTGTGTGCTCTAGCAATTCAGGGATGAATGAGCAATGGCAGTTACAGTCAAATCTGGATCTGGTTTCAACAATTGAATATGCATGGATGCATTCCCACCCCTCTCATCCCTCATTTCCCTCCATCCTCCCATCCCTCTGGCCCCAGGTAGCAGCGGTATGATGAGCCTGGTTGGCTGTAAGACTTCCTGTCCTCACCAGACTAAAGCCTGGCTGACACAAGTGATACAAGTTACACTCCAGACTGGGGGTCAAATAGGATTTGTTTTATTCGAATGCTTTAGCTGCGGTTGATTTTGATTTTGCCTGACACAACAGACTCAACAGATGAATCCCAAGGGGTAAACCCTGTCCGCTTGCCACTCAGGCACGCTCAATCAAACACTCAAAATATTTGAAAGAGAACAAATACCCTTTGAACCCAGGCCTGCTTCATTCTTGCTCCTATCCTCCAGTGGGTTTTAATGAGGACCTCCGTATTAGTGAGCAATTAAACCTGGGACTAGCAAATGAACATAATCACAATTAAACACATTCACATCCCTCTCTACTGTGCAATGAATGGCATTATGTTGTAAAGTAGGAATGTAACTACTTGTTCTGGACCAGATGTCCAAACCTCACATACTGTACAGTTTAGACCATGTGGACAGACACCTGGACCTCCCCTGCTTTGAGTGGAGCTGGGGGGAGTCCACTGCCCTGAGGGGAGCTGGGGGAAGTCCACTGTCCTGGGGGGAGCTGGGGGGAGTCCACTGCCCTAAGGGGAGCTGGGGGGAGTCCACTGCCCTGGGGGGAGCTGGGGGGAGTCCACTGCCCTGAGGGAAGCTGGGGGGAGTCCACTGCCCTGAGGGAAGCTGGGGGGAGTCCACAGCCCTGGGGGGAGCTGGGGGGAGTCCACTGCCCTGAGGGGAGCTGGGGGGAGTCCACTGCCCTGGGGGGAGCTGGGGGGAGTCCACTGCCCTGAGGGAAGCTGGGGGGAGTCCACTGCCCTGAGGGAAGCTGGGGGGAGTCCACAGCCCTGAGGGAAGCTGGGGGGAGTCCACTGCCCCGAGGGGAGCTGGGGGGAGTCCACTGCCCTGGGGTGAGCTAGGGGGAGTCCACTGCCCTGAGGGGAGCTGGGGGGAGTCCACTGCCCTGAGGGGAGCTTGGTGGAGTCCCCTGCCTTCACACAAGGAGCTAGGTCTGGGCCTGGGTACATCTTGAGGGACTGCTACCTGAGGTACTGTGTGTGTGTGTGTGTGTGTGTGTGGGGGTGTGTGTTTTTAACTTAAAGGCATTATGACTGTAAATCATCAGAACCAGCCCACGCATACTAAAGAGGTCAGTAAACCTTACAAACAATAGCAGGCAGTAGCACGCAGTAAACATAATTACTGTTCATACCATCACACAGGAGGTTGGTGGCACCTTAATTGGGGAGGACAGGCTTGTGGTAATGGCTGGAGTGGAATATGCGGGATGGAATAAAATACATCAAACACGTGGTTTCCAGGTGTTCAATACCATTCCATTTGCTCCGTTCCGGCCACTATTATGAGCCGTCCTCCCCTCAGCAGCCTCCACTGCCCCACTACACATGCATAACATGCCCATAGCATCCAAGCCTTTGTTGACAGACAGAAGCTGATTCCTGGGGTAATGGAAGTAATGTTGTGTGTGTGTGTGTGTGTATTGTGACATTCACACAACAAACATCCCACACAACCAGAGCAGAATAAGGTCCAAATAAATCCCAATGGTATGTATTATGAAGAAGCAGGTTTGGCCTGATTGTTCATAGGTTTATGAAGAGTTGATCTCAGCTCAGACTACAGGGTGGGGTTGGTCAAAGGTTATCATGAGTTACATGGTCTGTTCTGTTGTATTGACTGTGTGTGTATGTGTACCTTTTCTCCATACACGGTGTGGGCAGGGCACTAGCAACTATTAATAAGTAATCACTCTAACCCCTGATTGTTTTCCATTCATACCCAGTTGTGTGTTTATGTGTGAAGGTGTGCGCACGCACGCATGTCTCTGTGTGTTCCTTGAAATATTTGACTCTGCCCAGCCTAGCATGCAATAGTTCACTTTAAAACGAACGACAGATGATCTCATGGCACAGCGTAGCGAACCACCGTGACATGTGTTTATTGTAAGGAGAGATCACCTTGGTAATATACGAGGACGTAACACACTTGCAGTTTGCAAAAAGGGACATGAAAAATTGTGGCCTGATGAGACAAAAATTTAACTCTTTGGCTTGAATGCAAAGCGCTATCACCAGGCACAGCTCATCACCCGTCTAACACCATCCCTACCGTGAAGCATGGGGGTGGCAGCAACATGTTATGGGGAGGCTTTTCAGTGGCAGGGACTGGGAGACTGGTAAGGATAGAGGGAACAATGGAGCCAAAATACAGGCAAATCCCTGAAGAGAACCTGCTTCAGAGGGCAAACGACCTTAGACTGGGGCGAAGATTTACATTCCAACAGGACAATGACCCCAACCACATAGCCAAAACAACGCTGGAATTGCTTCAGAACAAGATTGTGAAAGTCATTGATTGGCACCGCCAAAGCCTAGACTTGTATCCCATTGAAAATCTGTGAAAAGACAAAGATAGCCGTTCACCACTCCCCATCTAACTTAACAGCGCTTGAGAAAATCTGCAAGGAAGAATGGGAGAAAATCCCCAAATCCAGATGTGCAAAGCTGATACAGACATGCCCAAGATGAATCAAAACTGTTATCGCCGCCAAAGGTCCTTCTACAAAGTACTGACTCAGCGGTGTGAATACTTATGTAAATGACATTATGTATTTCATCTTCAATACATTTCTAAAAACATGTTTTCACTTTGTCGTTATGGGGTATTGTGTGGAGATGGAAGAAAAAAATACATATTTAATTCATTTTGAATTGAGGCTGTAACACAACAACTTGTGGCATAAATCAAGGGGTATGAATACATTCTGAAGGCACTGTAAATGTAAAGATGTACAGTATATTTATACGCTCTGGGATAACCCCCCCCCCCCCCACACACACACACAAACCACAGGAGATCAGATCAACAGTATACATAGAAAGTTTAATTAAGGGATTAAAAAGACGGAAGCAGCAGGACTGAAGTGCAGCCATTTTATTTCTCTACAAACAGTGACTCCTGATGTGTTTTAATCAAGCCTTACTACACAAAACAGTTCATAACAGATCATTATAATCAAATCATCACAACAGTCCTATTTTATATATATATATATAATACTAAAGCACATTCTAACATAATGCTTTGTCTGCAGTGTTTCAGTTACTCTGTGTTCGTCCCAAAATGGCATCCTATTCCCTACATAGTGAAATCCTTTTGACGGGAGCCCTGTTCAAAATTAGTGCACTAAACAGGGAACA
This sequence comes from Oncorhynchus mykiss, assembly GCF_013265735.2. Lineage (NCBI taxonomy): Eukaryota > Metazoa > Chordata > Actinopteri > Salmoniformes > Salmonidae > Oncorhynchus > Oncorhynchus mykiss. The sequence goes on along the minus strand of NC_048583.1, from coordinate 28,634,367 downwards.
GGGTGCCATTTCAGATGCACCTGTGTTTCTATTGGCTACCTCCTACTAAGGTATAATACTTCAGTTAGCTCATAGAAATCTCAGGTAGAAATACATCAAGGGGTTCTTACTACAGTAACATTCTAACCATATCGAATTGTACAGCTTACCGATCGATGGTCATCACTCTATATCCTACAAGTTTATGTTGCCCCAGCTTCTTTTCCTTCCTTCATTCATTTGTCCCATAGCCATAGTACAATGCACTTTCCTTATGCAATTTTACTGGTATAGTCTTCTTATTCTTAACAAATGAATAAACACATCCTGTTTATTTCAAACCCAATTTAAAATGATTTCCATGTCTGGAACCCAATGCAGTACTGTGCATAAACAATCTACTGTACCATGTCAACCCAGTAACAGGATCCTCAAAATAGCCTGGTTCCAGATGTGTATGTGCTGTGTGGATACTATGGTATCCATTGACGTGCAATGACCATAGGCAAAACAGTACAAACAGATCATGAACCTGGCTACCCTTATTGACCCACAACCCTAAAATACCATCTTTTAAAATGATCCAGACTCTTTCTGGAACTTAAACTTTTTTTTATATCATCCATTTGATCAGGAATGTAGTCTGCGGCCAAAACTGTATAAATCTAGGTCTTAACCCATAAATCTAGCAGGAGGGATTTAAAGTGGTGCTCCTGTCCTGAAACAGCACCACCTGCACCTGCCGCCAGACTACTCCCTCTCTCCCAGGTACACCTGCATGCCTGTCAGCATGTTACCATGACAACGCAACACCCCTAAAAACACCATGTATCACTACTCTGAGGAAATAGATTTGTTATGTTACAGACAGGGATCATATGACCTATTTCACCTGGTCTCCTCTCTAAACTCCCCCTCAAAGGCCGCGTTAAGGGTACTTAAAGTTAAATAAAAGGGAAGTAAAATTTTTTTTATTGCAGTTCTTAAAGTAACATTGTATATGGGGTTATAATGTGCTTATATCCACGCTCGTAAATATACATAAACATGACATAAACTAATCATGAACTCATAAAAGGTGAAGAACTTATGTTTCAGTGGGGAGAGAGAATGTTAGCTCCATACAGTAATATGAAGAACCCACTCAGGGCTAAATTGTGTTCCATAAATTATTTTTTCTTTTTGAAGCGTAAATAAAATATAATTTAATAAAGTGTTTGGGAAGTGTCAAGCTACACTATATATACAAAAGTATGTGGACACGGCTTCAAATTAGTGGATGTGGCTATTTCAGCCACACCCATTGCTGAACGGTGTATACAATCGAGCACACAGCCATGCACTCTCCATAGACAAATATTGGAGACCTCAGTGACTTTCAACGTGGCACCGTCATAGGATGCCACCTTTCCTACAAGTCAAATCGTCACATTTCTGCCCTGCTAGAGCTGCCCCAGTCAACTGTAAGTGCTGTTATTGTAAAGTGGAAACGTTGAGGAGCAACAAGCGGTAGGTCACACAAGTTCACAGAACAGGACCGCCGAAAGCTGAAGTGTGTAAAAATAGTCTGTCCTCATTTTCAACACTCACTACTGAGTTCCAAACTGCCTCTGGAAGCAACGTCAGCACAATAACTGTTCATCAGGAGCTTCATGAAATGGGTTTCCATGGCAGAGCAGCTGCACACAAGCCTAAAATCACCATGTGCAATGCCAAGCATCAGCTGGAGTGGTGTAAAGCTCGCCGCCATTGGGCTCTGGAGCAGTGGAAACGCTTTTTCTGGAGTGATGAATCATGCTTCACCATCTTGCAGTCCCAACGGACGAATGCCAGGAGAAAGCTACCTGCCCCAATGTTTTTGATGATTCGGGCTAGGCCCCTTAGTTTCAGTGAAGGGAAATCTTAACGCTACAGCATACTATAACATTCATTGCATACAATTCTGTGCTTCCAACATTGAGGCAACAGTTTGGGGAAGGCCCTTGCCTGTTTCAGCATGACAATGCCCCCGTGCACAAAGCGAGGTCCGTACAGAAATGGTTTGTCGAGGTCGGTGTAAAAGAACTTGACTGGCCTGCACAGAGTCCTGACCCCATCAAACACCTTTGGGATGAATTGGAACACAGACTGCGAGCCAGGCCTAATCGCCCAACATCAGTGCCCGACCTCACTAATACTTTTGTGGCTGAATGGAAGCAAGTCCCTGCAGCAATGTTCCAACTTCTAGTGGAAAGCCTTCCCAGAAGAGTGGGGGCTGCTGTGGCAGCAAAGAAGGGACCAACTCCATATTAATGCCCATGATTTTGGAATCGACAAACAGGTGTCCACATACTTTTGGTCAGTGTATATGTATATATATTAGTGTATATTAGAGGACTGCAGTGCTAGGAGGTTGAGGTGGGCTGGGCCAGGTGGTGAAATATTTGGGGTCAGGGGTTAAATGGGAGGAGCTGGAAGAGAGGCCTTGGGTCTCTCAGGGCTGCTTATAGAAGGAGCTATAGGGGCTAAAGCCTAGTGTTAATAATACTGTGTTGGATTGAGGTATTAGTATTGGAGAGCTTAGGTTGAGGCTGGGGACAGGACAGACTGCAGTAGCTCAGGGCTGGGTCTCTGTGCTGACCTCCTTCTCATAGATGTAGCTGCCAACACCTCCAGTGTTCACTCCTGGAGACACAAGAACATCACAGACAAACAGGCATCAGTATCAAATGCTGAGAATGTGTTACAGTATAACAAATCACTTATTTTATTTTGGTTTTGTGTCACTTTTATGTAGGAAGTGCAATATAAGTAGTTTCTTTTAACAGCTATAACACCCAGCATAGGCTATTGTTAAAGTATAGCTAATTTTTATGGACAACAGTACCGCCTAGTGGTTGAGTAAAGACAAGCACCTACCTTTGGGTCCAAAGAGACAAGCATAGCATGGTTTGTGGCAGTATGGCTGGCCATTATGCTGTTATAACACAAAAGACACTGTATGAAAATGTGCAATCATACCATGTATTCATTCAGAACATCCTAATTATGACGCATTTATGCCATTCAGGTGCCGGCTTGAGCAAGGTGCTGTGTAGACTCCCTAATCTTGATAACATAATGAGCAGTTATTTAAGATCCAAGATGATTCGTAGTTCAGTGATTCTGTGTTGTGCCTTGCTCAGACGGACTCCCTTGAACATTGATTGTTTTTTTGCAGCTGGCCCCTTCCTGTTTAAATTTCCTGCCTCTTTCACACCCCTCCTCATCCCTTTCTCCCTCCCCTCATCTCTCCTACCTCTGCGTGGCTGCCGGCGGCCAGGGTCTTGCTGCACCTCTCACAGCGGAGACAGGGCCGATGCCAGTCCTTCCCCAGGGACGTCACCTTCTCAGCTGCCATACACACACACAATAACTTAGAAGTCAATGACCTCAGCGGCAGGTGTGTCGGAAATGCTCAAATGTCATTCAAAAGGAAAAGACACACAGGAGGACACGTCACCATGGCAACTGCACGACAGGTCCAGTTGTAATCTAACACCTAACAGTTTATTCTGAGCCTGGTAGTCTGCCATGGCTACTTACCAAAGTAGACCTTCTTGCTGCACCTGGGACACAGGTTGGCCTCACCAGAGAAGGTGGTGATGCTGGAAGCTGTAAAGAAACAGAAGAGTCAGAAAGAGAGTTCACCAGCAGATAGCTACACACACACACACACACACACACACACACACACACACACACACTAGTATAGCCTCTGGTCTGCAACTGTGGGAAAATGCAGTGTGAACAGCTTGAGAAAGTCCACTGGGACCATCCCTGGTGTGAGCCTGGCCTGTATAGTAGGTCTCATCACTGAGTCAGCAGGAAGACCAAGTCTACTTCCCCTTTCTATCAAACTCAGATCTGTAGGCAGCTACTTTCACTATTTCACAACTTTTCCCATGTCTTCAGTTACATACAGTGCCTTGCGAAAGTATTCGCCCCCCTTGAACTTTGCGACCTTTTACCACATTTCAGGCTTCAAACATAAAGATATAAAACTGTATTTTTTTGTGAAGAATCAACAACAAGTGGGACACAATCATGAAGTGGAACGACATTTATTGGATATTTCAAACTTTTTTAACAAATCAAAAACTGAAAAATTGGGCGTGCAAAATTATTCAGCCCCTTTACTTTCAGTGCAGCAAACTCTCTCCAGAAGTTCAGTGAGGATCTCTGAATGATCCAATGTTGACCTAAATGACTAATGATGATAAATACAATCCACCTGTGTGTAATCAAGTCTCCGTATAAATGCACCTGCACTGTGATAGTCTCAGAGGTCCGTTAAAAGCGCAGAGAGCATCATGAAGAACAAGGAACACACCAGGCAGGTCCGAGATACTGTTGTGAAGAAGTTTAAAGCCGGATTTGGATACAAAAAGATTTCCCAAGCGTTAAACATCCCAAGGAGCACTGTGCAAGCGATGATATTGAAATGGAAGGAGTATCAGACCACTGCAAATCTACCAAGACCTGGCCGTCCCTCTAAACTTTCAGCTCATACAAGGAGAAGACTGATCAGAGATGCAGCCAAGAGGCACATGATCACTCTGGATGAACTGCAGAGATCTACAGCTGAGGTGGGAGACTCTGTCCATAGGACAACAATCAGTCGTATATTGCACAAATCTGGCCTTTATGGAAGAGTGGCAAGAAGAAAGCCATTTCTTAAAGATATCCATAAAAAGTGTCGTTTAAAGTTTGCCACAAGCCACCTGGGAGACACACCAAACATGTGGAAGAAGGTGCTCTGGTCAGATGAAACCAAAATTTAACTTTTTGGCAACAATGCAAAACGTTATGTTTGGCGTAAAAGCAACACAGCTCATCACCCTGAACACACCATCCCCACTGTCAAACATGGTGGTGGCAGCATCATGGTTTGGGCCTGCTTTTCTTCAGCAGGGACAGGGAAGATGGTTAAAATTGATGGGAAGATGGATGGAGCCAAATACAGGACCATTCTGGAAGAAAACCTGATGGAGTCTGCAAAAGACCTGAGACTGGGATGGAGATTTGTCTTCCAACAAGACAATGATCCAAAACATAAAGCAAAATCTACAATGGAATGGTTCAAAAATAAACATATCCAGGTGTTAGAATGGCCAAGTCAAAGTCCAGACCTGAATCCAATCGAGAATCTGTGGAAAGAACTGAAACCTGCTGTTCACAAATGCTCTCCATCCAACCTCACTGAGCTCGAGCTGTTTTGCAAGGAGGAATGGGAAAAAATTTCAGTCTCTCGATGTGCAAAACTGATAGAGACATACCCCAAGCGACTTACAGCTGTAATCGCAGCAAAAGGTGGCGCTACAAAGTATTAACTTAAGGGGGCTAAATAATTTTGCACGCCCAATTTTTCAGTTTTTGATTTGTTAAAAAAGTTTGAAATATCCAATAAATGTCGTTCCACTTCATGATTGTGTCCCACTTGTTGTTGATTCTTCACAAAAAAATACAGTTTTATATCTTTATGTTTGAAGCCTGAAATGTGGCAAAAGGTCGCAAAGTTCAAGGGGGCCGAATACTTTCGCAAGGCACTGTATGTGGACACATACACATGCATGCGCGAAAGATTGGGCACACACACACACTAGCGTGTACCTTTGACAGGTGCCCTGGGTGCAAACACTTTCTTCTCCTCAGCAGGCTTGGGGGGGGCGTTCAAGTCAGTAGAGGCTAGGTTATTGCTGACGGGGGCTTCATACACATAGGACCCTGCTCCGCCAATGTTCACACCTTCAGTGGTCATAGGGTAGAGAGAAGTCAGAGGTAAGATTCAGACCAGTTTGGACACACCTACTAATTCAAGGGTTTTTCTTTATTTTGTACTATTTTATAAATGGTAAAATAATAGTGAAGACATCAAAACTATGAAAAAAATACAGATAGAATCATGTAGTAACCAAAAAAGTGATAAACAAATCAAAATATTATTTATATTTGAGGTTCTTCAAAGTAGGCACCCTTTGCCTTGATGACAGCTTTACACACGCTTGGCATTCTCTCAACCAGCTTCATGAGGTAGTCATTTACAGCCAGCAATTACAGCCTTGCAGACCTTTGGCATTTTAGTTGTCAATTTGTTGAGGTAATCTGAAGAGATTTCACCCCAAGTTTCCTGAAGCACCTCCCACAAGTTGGATTGGCTTGATAGGCACTTCTTAGGTACCATAAAGGTCAGGCTGCTCCCACAACAGCTCAATAGGGTTGAGATCGGGTGACTGCTGGCCACTCCATTATAGACAGAATACCAGCTGACTGCTTCTTCCCTAAATAGTTATTGCATAGTTTGGAGCTGTGCTTTGGGTCATTGTCCTGTTGTAGGAGGAAATTGGTTCCAATTAAGTGCCTTCCGCAGGGTATGGTATGGCGTTGCAAAATGGAGTGATAGCCTTCCTTCTTCAAGATCCCTTTTACCCTGTACAAATCTCCAACTTTACCACCACCAAAGCACCCCCAGACCATCACATTGCCTCCACCATGCTTGACATTTGGCGTCAAGCACTCTTCCAGCGTCTTTTCATTTTTTCTGCGTCTCACGAATGTTCTTCTTTGTGATCCGAACACCTCAAACTTAGATTTGTCTGTCCATAACACATTTTTCCAATCTTCCTCTGTCCAGTGTCTGTGTTATTTTGCCCATCTTAATCTTTTCATTTTATTGGCCAGTCCGAGATATGGCTTTTTCTTTGCAACTGCCTAGACGGCCAGCATCCCGGAGTTGCCTCTTCACTGTTGACATTGAGACTGGTGCTTTGCGGGTACTATTTAATGAAGCTGCCAGTTGAGGACTTGTAAGGCGTCTGTTTCTGAAACTAGACACTAATATACTTGTCCTCTTGCTCAGTTGTGCACTGGGGCCTCCCACTCCTTTTTCTATTCTGGTTAGAGACAGTTTGCGCTGTTCTGTGAAGGGAGTATTACAAAGCGTTGTACGAGATCTTCAGTTTCTTGGCAATTTCTCACATGAAATATCCTTCATTTCTCAGAACAAGAATGGACAACTTTTAACAATTTCAACTGAAAACTTGAAAAACAGTGCAGATGCAAAGTTTGGTAACAGAATGGCGGTTTGCGTTGTTTGTGCCGTCATTCTGTTACCAAACTTTGCGTCCGCACTGTTCTTCAAGTTTTCAGTTGAAATTGTTAAAAGTTGTCCTTGTGCATAGAGTTGTATAGTTTGTTAAACTTTGCAAACATTGTTTTTGGTATGACATACACTTTAAAGTGAAACATTTGAGCATCATTCTGTTACCATGGAATTGCCATCCTGATCTAATGTATGCCTTATGACAATAGTAAGATGTACTTCACCTTTTGGTCCAAAGAGGGCAGCATAGCATGGTTTGTGGCAGAAGGGCTTCCCATCATGCTGTAGACAGGGAATAAAGAGAAGAAGAATGACTGACGGTGAGTAAATGGCATTTATAAGCCCAAACCTCACATGACTGACAATCATAGTTTGGCAATTTCCATCTTCTAGCCAGACTCATGCATCTTTGGAAAAAAAGGTTATTGGATTGTGTGTGCGTGTGTGTAGGAGAGAGACAGAGAATAAAAAAAACACCACAGCCTCCTGAGAAAGAGAAAGGGAGAAAGAAAGTCAGTCTGGCTTGATCTCCATTTTCTAATGTGTCACAATGTTCCAGCCCAGGTATCAGTTGTGGTTGTAAACAGGAGACCAGTACTGTTGATTAATCAAACACCTCACATCAGGGTCCTATTCAGTAGGTGGAAATCATTCGGAAACGTACTGAACATGACCCAGTATTAGGGTTGCAAAATGCTGGTAACTTTCCCCAAATTCCCAGGCTTCCCAGAAATCCTGGTTGGAGGATTCCGGATTTCCTGTTTATTCCCTCATGATTCCAGGAGTTCTAAACAGGATCCCCCCCCCCCCCCAAAAAAAAATGGTGAAAGCTACCAGATTTTTGCAACCCTACCCAGGATAGGTGAGCGAGTATGGGCCTTGTAGGATGACAGAGGTCAGTCGAAGGCTTAGAGATGGGTCTGTTAGGACCCTATGTCCCTCCTAATGCATGCTGGGATGATGGTGGTCATGTAATAGTTGTCAGTGGTCATATCAAATGGTCATGGTCATGGCCTCTAAACCTTCAAGCTGCATACTGGACCCTATTCCAACTAAACTACTGAAATAGCTGCTTCCTGTGCTTGGCCCTCCTAGGTTGAACATAACAAACAGCTCTCTGTCCACCGGATGTGTACCAAACTCACTAAAAGTGGCAGTAATAAAACATCTCTTGAAAAAGCCAAACTTTGACCCAGAAAATATAAAAAACTAATCGGCCTATATCGAATCTTCCATTCCTCTCAAAAATTTTAGAAAAGGCTGTTGCGCAGCCTTCCTGAAGACAAACAATGTATACGAAATGCGTCAGTCTGGTTTTAGAACCCATCATAGCACTGAGACGGCACTTGTGAAGGTGGTAAATTACATTTTAATGGCATCGGACCGAGGCTCTGCATCTGTCCTCGTGCTCCTAGACCTTAGTGCTGCTTTTGATACCACCGATCACCACATTCTTTTGGAGAGATTGGAAACCCAAATTGGTCAACACGGACAAGTTCTGGCCTGGTTTAGATCTTATCTGTCGGAAAGATATCAGTTTGTCTCTGTGAATGGTCTGTCCTCTGACAAATCAACTGTAAATGTCGGTGTTCCTCAAGGTTCCGTTTTAGGACCACTATTGTTTTCACTATATATTTTACCTCTTGGGGATGTTATTCGAAAACATAATGTTAACTTTCACTGCTATGCGGATGACACACAGCTGTACATTTCAATGAAACATGGTGAAGCCCCAAAATTGCCCTTGCTAGAAGCATGTGTTTCAGACATAAGGAAGTGGATGGCTGCAAACTTTCTACTTTTAAACTCGGACAAAACAGAGATGCTTGTTCTAGGTCCCAAGAAACAAAGAGATCTTCTGTTGAATCTGACAATTAATCTTAATGGTTGTACAGTCGTCACAAATAAAACTGTGAAGGACCTCGGCGTTACTCTGGACCCTGATCTCTCTTTTGAAGAACATATCAAGAACCATTTCAAGGACAGCTTTTTTCCATCTACGTAACATTGCAAAAATCAGAAACTTTCTGTCCAAAAATGATGCAGAAAAATTAATCCATGCTTTTGTCACTTCTAGGTTAGACTACTGCAATGCTCTACTTTCCGGCTACCCGGATAAAGCACTAAATAAACTTCAGTTAGTGCTAAATACGGCTGCTAGAATCCTGACTAGAACCAAAAAAATTTATCATATTACTCCAGTGCTAGCCTCTCTACACTGGCTTCCTGTCAAAGCAAGGGCTGATTTCAAGGTTTTACTGCTAACCTACAAAGCATTACATGGGCTTGCTCCTACCTATCTCTCTGATTTGGTCCTGCCGTACATACCTACACGTACGCTACGGTCACAAGACGCAGGCCCCCTAATTGTCCCTAGAATTTCTAAGCAAACAGCTGGAGGCAGGGCTTTCTCCTATAGAGCTCCATTTTTATGGAACGGTCTGCCTACCCATGTCAGAGACGCAAACTCGGTCTCAACCTTTAAGTCTTTACTGAAGACTCATCTCTTCAGTGGGTCATATGATTGAGTGTAGTCTGGCCCAGGAGTGGGAAGGTGAACGGAAAGGCTCTGGAGCAACGAACCGCCCTTGCTGTCTCTGCCTGGCCGGTTCCCCTCTTTCCACTGGGATTCTCTGCCTCTAACCCTATTACAGGGGCTGAGTCACTGGCTTACTGGGGCTCTCTCATGCCGTCCCTGGAGGGGGTGCGTCACCTGAGTGGGTTGATTCACTGATGTGGTCATCCTGTCTGGGTTGCCCCCCCCCTTGGGTTGTGCCGTGGCAGGTCTTTGTGGGCTATACTCAGCCTTGTCTCAGGATGGTAAGTTGGTAGTTGAAGATATCCCTCTAGTGGTGTTTGGGCTGTGCTTTGGCAAAGTGGGTGGGGTTATATCCTTCCTGTTTGGCCCTGTCCGGGGGTGTCCTCGGATGGGGCCACAGTGTCTCCTGACCCCTCCTGTCTCAGCCTCCAGTATTTATGCTGCAGTAGTTTATGTGTCGGGGGGGCTAGGGTCAGTTTGTTATATCTGGAGTACTTCTCCTGTCCTATTCGGTGTCCTGTGTGAATCTAAGTGTGCGTTCTCTAATTCTCTCCTTCTCGCTTTCTCTCTCTCTCTCGGAGGACCTGAGCCCTAGGACCATGCCCCAGGACTACCTGACATGATGACTCCTTGCTGTCCCCAGTCCACCCGACCGTGCTGCTGCTCCAGTTTCAACTGTTCTGCCTTACTATTATTCAACCATGCTGGTCATTTATGAACATTTGAACATCTTGGCCATGTTCTGTTATAATCTCCACCCGGCACAGCCAGAAGAGGACTGGCCACCCCACATGGCCTGGTTCCTCTCTAGGTTTCTTCCTAGGTTTTGGCCTTTCTAGGGAGTTTTTCCTAGCCACCGTGCTTCTACACCTGCATTGCTTGCTGTTTGGGGTTTTAGGCTGGGTTTCTGTACAGCACTTTGAGATATCAGCTGATGTACGAAGGGCTATATAAATACATTTGATTTGATTTTGATTTGATGTAACAGCATGGACAGGCAGCAGAGGGATCAGGGCCTGGGCCAGAGAGAAGACATCCAGTCCAGAGCTCTTTCCTAACTAATCTTTCCGCCATTCCTCAATTTCTCTCCTTGCCGCCTCGACAAAATGGATTGGAGAAAAAGGTCAAAAAAGGTCTCCTCTAATACAGTGAGTAGGACGGGAAGAGAGAGGATGAATTGAGATACAGCCAAAGTTGACAGGCAGAGGTGGATGAAGCAGGCTATGGTACCAACGCCACAGCACAAGGCCACGTGCCAATGCCGACTGTGGGAACAAACTGCTTTAGTCGCACAATCCCTTCACACCCACGTGGCATCTTATTCTACTCAGAAACCCAGAGTAGAAAACAGCCTGTTTCTCTTCTCAACTATCTATAATGTATTACCCATGACAGGAAGTACATGTAGCGCTGTAACAGGAGCTAGAAACAGACAGACAGACACAATGTGTGTGTGTTAGACAGACACAGATCCGCAGGGGTTGTAACATCTATGGGGCCTATACAGTAAAAGTTCTGGTAATATTAGTATCTCTCTTTCTGACTAATAGGCACTGATGAGTTTGTCAGGAGGGAACGTCCAGCACACAGGGCTTCATTGTGTCCACTAGACAGCTCTGGTCCCCTCACAGTTCTGGTTGTATTTCCCTACAGCAGGACCAGTAGGACCTGAAAGATGGATTACCCAGCCCAGTGTGTGGTTATAATTCACTGCAGTATGAGTACCCTAAATATGGATCAACTATCCCAGTCCAGAGCCCAGAGCCTAGCCCACTCACTTCCCAGACACAAAAACGAGGAGACATTCGCCTTTCCAATTTTCCCACATCCACATCCAACCACCCACAAAATACCCAAAGAACATGGCTGCCTAAATATGGCTCCCAATCAGAGACAACGATAAACACTTGCCTCTAATTGAGAACCAATCTAGGCAACCATAGACTTACATAATCACCTAGACCAGGGAACACCCCATAAACATACAAAACCCCTAGACCAGACAAAACACATAAATCCCCCATGTCACACCCTGACCTAACCAAAATAATACAGAAAACAAAGATAACTAAGGCCAGGGCATGACAGTACCCCCCGGGAGACTCAGGCGGGAGACTCTAGCAGCTCTGGACAGGCGGGAGCACCTGTAGACAAAGGACGGAGAGAAAGCCTGGTGCGGGGGGCTGCCACCGGAGGGCTGGTGTGTGGAGGTGGCACTGGATGGACGGGACCGTGAAGGCGTACTGGAGATCTTGAGAGCAGGGCTGGCACCATCCACCCTGGCTGGATCTTCACCCTAGCCCGGCAGATGTGGGGAGCTGGGATGTAGCGCACCGGGCTAAGCACGCGTACTGGGGACACCGTGCTTTCCACCGCATAACACGGTGCCTGACCAGTACAACGCCCGCCACGGGTAGCACGGCTAGGAGCACTGTAGAGCTGAGCTGGCACAGGACGTGCAGGGCTAGGGAGGCTAGGAGGCCTGGTGCGTGAGGCTGGCACAGTCTTAACCAGACGGCTAGCGCGCACCTCAGGACGAGTTCCGTGTAATACTGCGCCAAACCGACAGCTCTCTTTCTTCACTCTCCTCCAATTTTATCAACAACTCCTCGAATGTCTCATAATCTCCCCTCCATTCACTCTCCTCCAATTTGTCCAATAACTCCTCCACACTCTCAGACGTACACCTCAACTTCGCCGACTGCTCTGATTCCATCCTTGGCTCCTCATGGTAAACAGGGGGAGTTGGCTCAGGTCTGACTCCTAACTCTGCCACACTCTCCCTGTCCCCCCCCCCCCAATACATTTTTGGGGCTGTCTCTCGGGCTTCCGCCGTGTTGCCTCCTCATACCAGCGCCTCTCCGCCTTCGCTGCCTCCAGCTCTTCTTTGGGGCGGCGATAATCTCCTGGCTGTGCCCAGGGTCCTTTCCCGTCTAGGATCGCCTCTCAAGTCCATTTCTCTAAATAGTGCTGCCTCTCCTGCTACTGCTGCTGCTGCTGCCTCTCCTGCTGCTGCCTGTTACCACGCCGCTTGGTCCTATTGTGGTGGGTGGTTCTGTAACGGTTTTCTTCCGTTGAAGGAGAGGAGGACCAAAATGCAGCGTGGTTAGTGTTCAACATGTTTAATAAGGACAATAAACGTGAACACTACAAAATACAAAACAACAAATAGGAAAAAAAAGGAAACAGTCCTATCTGGTGCATAGACACAAAGACAGAAGACAACCACCCACAAAATACCCAAAGAACATGGCTGCCTAAATATGGCTCCCAATCAGAGACAACGATAAACACCTGCACGATAAACACCTGCCTCTAATTGAGAACCAATCTAGGCAACTTCTATGACAAATGACTAACTTCTTGACAACTTCTATGACCAGAGAAAGTGAAATATTCCTCTATATTATAAAAGACAAGCCGCTTTTAATAACAACGCAAACTTATGGAAACACTTTGCTACACCCATTAATTGCAGCTGCAGTGCTGGTTGAAGTGTGACTGGAAATAGGGAGAATGCACACTTTATGGCTTATAAAAGTGCTGATCAAATTATTGACCGTGCTGAATAAGGGCTCCCGAGTGGCACAGCGGTCTAAAGCACTGCATCTCAATGCTAGAGGCATAACTACAGACCCTGGTTCAATTCCAGGCTGTATCACAACTGGTCGTGATTGGGAGTCCCATAGGGCAGCGCACAATTGGCCCAGCATCGTCCGGGTTTGGCCAGGGTAGGCCGCCATTGTAAATAAGAATTTGTTCTTAACTGACTTGCCTAGTTAAAAAAAGGCCCCATGTTAACTGATGCGCCTCATGCAATGGAATGTATTTTAAGTCATGTCAGTTGAGTTGAATCAACAAACCACCATGGGTACACTTCCTGCTTTTACTTCCTCCTTTTGCTTCCTGCTTTGCTCCTATTAATAGAATCGCAATGGCCGCCAGTCCACCCATTATGCCATCATTGACATGAATTGAGACACCAGTTCTATTCATTCTATTTCTATGGCAGCACATGCAGTCAGGAGTGGAGGAGAGGAGAAAATTACCGTGTTTCTTTTTTCGCTATCCGAACGGTTATTACGGTGACTGCAATCATTTGGCTGGCCAACTAACGCCATCCAAAATCCATGACCGTCACAGCCCTAGTCTTTCCCTGACTCCGAATCTGATCTCATACAGCCCCCTTCCTCGTGAGACACACACACACACACACAGACACACACACCACCACCACTCATCCTGCTCCCTTGGCCTTTGCGTGGTAAGACCCAGGCCCATTATCAACTGTATACCTGTATCAGGACCCATGGTTGTCTGTGTGTAGTAACAGAGTTATGACCTCCTCCTTGGATAGAGCCAGGATGAAGGCTTGGCCTGTGTGTGTGTGTGTGCATAATGTGTCCTATGGAGGCTTGCTAAAGGCTTCTGTATGCTTCAGTTGGCTGGTGGCTAGCCGAACTCGCATACTCCCTTAAAAAAAAGACCTTCACTTAAAAAAAAGAGAAAAAGATGCAACAGCCTGTTTGTCCATCTTGAGGCGCCATAGCCAGTATACAATTCCACAAAATAGTCAGAATTAATCTAAGCTATTGCAGTATTTCCCAAGTGAAAAAATGTGCGTGAAATCAAGTCGTCTCTCAAATGGCAAGAATCACTACTGTTGACCAATGACCAACGAAGGGGCGTAGACTTCAGCTCTGAACTTCAGCTTGCCTTGAAAAAAAGTATCAGTGTGCACGAACAGCTGAAAAAAACCTTACAGAAGACCAAAACAAACAAAAACATTACAATATGTCGTCATTACAAATACACAAACTGTTCATTACGGTTTCGGATGGGAAGTATGCTGATGACCTTATGACTCTGCCATCCATGGAGCCCCAGGGGGCAGTGGTGCCATCTCCCCCATCGTTATTCCCCTGTCCTCTGCTTATAGAGACCCTGACCTCTGCTATACTGTGCCTGGGATCTCCTCACAGCACACGGACTACATTCCTTGTATTTTCTTATAGTACACTACTAACTCCATCTCTGAACCATCCCTTCAGTTCCATGATGATGGGGTACAGACTTTTCTGACCACAGCCATGCACTCACCATGGCAATGTAGCCTAGCCTAAGGCTGCTGGTTGGATTTGGGATGTGCTGTCAATGGAGAGGATGGACTAGAGTACATCTAATCATGTGTGTCTGATCTGCTGCCTGTCCATGGAGTGGAGGGCGGACAACAACAACCCAGGCCAGTATTGCCAACGTCTACTAGTAGTCTGGTCCCAGATCTGTTTGTGCTGTATTGGAGTTGGTTAAAGCCTGGTCCCAGATCTGTTTGTGCTGTATTGGAGTTGGTTAAAGCCTGGTCCCAGATCTGTTTGTGCTGTATTGGAGTTGGTTATTGCGTGGTCCCAGATCTATTAACAGTATATTGTACAACCAGATCTGGGACCAGGCTTATCTACTGGAGTCTGGAGGGAAATTGTGGAGAGGACATGGAGAAAGAACATTTATATGATGTAATGATGAGAGAGAGATTAAACAACCCAGGCTAGGACTGCATCTAGTATCTACTGACGACTGGCTAGTCTGGTCTGAGCTGGGTGGGGAATAGCTTGTGTGATTTTGTGTCATATAAAGCTGCAGAATTCACATCTTTCTTTCCTTCCTGTTCTGTTCTGATCCAGACCAAGGGACAGGGCTGTTTCACACTGACATAACCGATATCAAATCAAATGCTATCTGTCACATATGCCGACTACCGTGAAATGCTTACTTACAAGCCCTTAACCAACAATGCAGTTCAAGAAAGTGTTAATTAAAAAGTAACACAATAAAATTACATAACAATAACAAGGCTATATACAGGGGGTACTGGTACCCAGTCAATGTGCGGGGGTAATTTGAGATAATAAAGTGACTATGCATAGGTAATAAACAATGAGAGGCAGCTATGTAAAAACAAATGGGGTGGGGGGGTGGGTCAAAGTAAATAGTCCAGGTGGCCATTTGATTAATTGTTCAACAGTCTTATGGCTTGAGGGTAGAAGCTGTTAAGGAGCCTTTTGGACCTAGACTTGGTGCTCCGGTACCGCTTGCCGTGCTGTAGCAGAGAGAACAGTCTATGACTTGGGTGACTGAAGTCCTTTGACATTTTTTTGGGACTTCTTCTGACACTGCCTAGTATATATAAGTCCTGGATGGCAGGAAGCTTGGCTCCAGTGATGTATTGGGCCGTACACACTACCCTCTGTATTGCCTTACAGTCGGATGCCAAGCAGTTGCCATACCAGGCGGTGATGCTCTCGATGGGCAGCTGTATAACTTTTTGAGGATCTGGGGACCCATGCCAAATGTTTTCAGTCTCCTGAGGGGGAAAAGGTGTCCTCTTCACGACTGTCTTGGTATGTTTGGACCGTGGTAGTTTGTGGGTGATGTGAACACCAAGGAACTTGAAACTCTCAACCCACTCCACTACTGCCCCGTCGATGTTAATGGGGGTCTGATCGGCCTTCCTTTTCATGTAGTCCATGAGCATCATGAGAATGGAAAATTATATGGATATATTGAAGCAACATCTCAGGACATCAGTCAGGAAGTTAAAGCTTGGTTGCAAATGGGTCTTCCAAATGGACAATGACCCCAAGCATACTTCCAAAGTTGTGGCAAAATGGCTTAAGGACAACAAAGTCAAGGTATGGCTATGTTGCAAAGGTCTTGGCTATGTTGCCCACTTCACTAAAGTTATTAATGAATATAATTGAGCTTAAGGGCAATGAACCACAGGATTGGGCTTCTATCTGAATCCACGTTGACTCTTGTCTGTTTGTGATCCATGTTAGCATGTTGCGGATTTGGGCAGACCAGTAGTACAGTTGAAGGGAGGGAAGGGCAAGACCACCTTTAGATTCAGGTTTTGATAAAGTGGAAAACTTGATCCTAGGTTTTTTATTGCCCCATATAAATTTGGTGATGCTTTGGTTAGTTGTTTTGAAGAAGGAAACTGGGAGATAGCATGGGAGCATCTGAAATAAGTAGTTTAGTCTAGGGAGGACGTTCATACGGATTACATTAATTCTTCCTACTAAGCTAATTGGGAGGGAGATCCAGGTTTGGAGATCGTTCTTGATTCGATCCAGGAGTGGAAGGTAATTTTCCTTAAAAAGGCTATTCAGATCTGGTGTTATGAAGATCCCGAGGTATTGAAACCCGTGTGTTTTCCATTGGAAAGGACAAAGTGTCTTCATAGAGCTGGTGAGTGTAATATTGAGAGGGCAGACAGTGGATTTGTTAAAATTAATCTTATAACCTGAAAACTTGCCATACTGAGCAATTGTGTCTAAAATGAGAGGGAGGGATTTCTCAGGGTTGGATATGTAGAGCAAGACATCATCCGCGTAAAGCGAAATCTTGTGCTGCAGGCCGCCTGCAGAAACACCCATAATACTTGGATTGCTCCTTATCATCTCTGCCAGAGGCTCCGCCCCCAACAAGTAGAGCAGCGGGGACAGCGAGCACCCGTGTCTTGTGCCCCGTTCCAGAGGGAATCTGTCAGAGTTCAGTCCATTAGTAGTCACCATGGCATTTGGATGAGAGTATAGTGATTTGATCCATTTAATAAAATGTGGGCCCATATTGAACTTTTCTAAGACTGAAAACAGAAAGCTCCACTCCATCCTGTCAAACGCCTTCTCAGCATCCAGTGAAGCCAGCAGGACAGGGGTCTTTTGTGCGTTTACTTGATCAATAATATCAAAAAGACGGCGAATGTTATCAGAAGAGTATCTGTCTCTAATAAATCCAGTTTGGTCCGCTTTTATTATTTTGGGAAGAAGAGTGTTTAGTCTTTTGGCGAGCAATTTGGTAATTATTTTATAGTCGAAATCCAACAAGCTTATGGGCCGGAAGGACGAGCAGGATAGGGGGTCCTTGTCCTTTTTTAGCAACACTGTAATGCGAGCTGTGTGCATTGAGTTGGGAGAACTCCGTTTTTGCAAAAATCCTCCAGCATTGGCATGAAGATAGGGCTGAGCTGGGGCCAAAAAGCTTTATAGAACTCTCTGGGGAATCCATCTGGGCCTGGGGACTTATTAGGTGGCATGGAGGTAATTGCCTCCAGGATCTCCTCAGGAGTGAAGGGGGAGTTGAGATCTTCCTGGTCGGTCTCTGATAGTTTAGGTAGCGAGATTCCCTCTAGGAAAGAGTGGAGTTCTGCCTCTGTGTGTTTTCTCTCAGAGGTATATAGTTTGCAGTAAAAATCATGAAAAGTTAAATTGATATTTTTTGGGTCATATGTGACCTCGTCCTCTGCTGTTCGGATAGCCATGATTGTACGCTCTGACTGCTCCTTTTTTAATTGGTAAGCAAGCAATCTACTGGGCCTATTGCTATACTCATGGTATTTCTGTTTTGTAAAGAAAACTTTTTTTTTTATCTCCCGAGTGTAGTCCAAATTCAGTTTGGCTTTGGCTGCTTTAAGATGATTCCAGGAGGTGCTGTCTAGGGATTGTTTATGTATTTTTTCACAGCATTCCAGCTCCCTCTCAAGATCTAGCCTGTGTGCTTCCATTGCTTTTTTCTTAGAGGAAGCATATGCAATTAGATTACCTCTTAGTGTGGCTTTAGCAGCGTCCCACATTGTGGCCGGAGAAACAGGAGAGTCTTTATTGTCTTGTGTGTAGTTGTCTATCCATGTAGTTACCAATGTATGGAACTCGTCATTTGATAGCATGGAGGTGTTGAATTTCCAGCTCTTTGACCTCGGGATGTTTTTGCAGAGGTCAAAGCAGAGGTGGACAAAGGCGTGATCTGAAAGTGCTATGGGTCCGATTGTACATGTGGCTGAATTTATGAAACTCTTTGGGATAAAAATGTAATCTATACGGGAGTAGGTTTATGGACATTAGAGTAGTATGTATAGTCCATAGATTAGCTATTATTCTCTCTCCAGATATCTATCAGTCCCATCTCTTTAGTAAGAGAGTTCAACATCTTTGCAGATCTAGGATTTGTGGTGGGGACTTGAGATGATTTGTCTAGGGTTGGGTTAAGGGTACAATTAAAATCTCCGGCCACCACGCCAAAGGAGACACAATGCTCATTGAACAGGGTTATAATTTTTGACATGAAGGCAGGAGTATCTGTGTTAGGGGCGTATATGTTTAATATAGTGATTGGTTGACCATATAGTGACCCAGTTATCAAAATAAATTATTTCACATTCTTAAAATAAAGTGGTGATCCTAACTGATCTAAGACAGGGAATTTTTACTAGGATTGAATGTCAGGAATCATGAAAAACTGAGTTTAAATGTATTTGGCAAAGGTGTATGTAAACTTCCGACTTCAACTGTAGATGACAACTCTCTTGGTAAATAATGCGGTGTACAGCTTATGATAAGGCACTCTACCTCAGGCGAGCAATCCTTACTTTATATGAGACATCGCACACCAGCAGTTATTGACAAATAGACACACACCATACCCTTCCTTCGCCTTACCAGACATAGCTGCTCTGTCCTGCCGATGCACGGAAAACCCAGCCAGCTCTATATTATCTGTGTCGTCATTCAGCCGCGACTCAGTGAAACATAAGATATTATAGTGTTTAATGTCCCGTTGGTAGGCCAGTCTCGATCATAGATCATCCAGTTTGTTTTCCAGTGATTGCACGTTGGCCAATAGAACCGACCTTCTCCCTCTGTATCTCCGCCTTTTCTTCACGTGAATGGCAGGGATTTGGGCCTGGTCTCCGGAAAGCAGTATATTCTTTGCGTAGGACTCATTAAAGAACATATCTTCGTCCAGTTTGAGGTCAGTAATCGCTGTTCTGATGTCCAGAAGCTCTTTTCGGTCATAAGAGACGGTAGCATCAACTTTATGTAAAAAATAAAAAATAAGTTACAAACCATGAGAAAAAAATAACAAAATAGCACAGTTGTTAAGGAGCCCATAAAACGGCACCCATCCCCTCCGGCGCCATTATAAACTCAGCAAAAAAAGAAACGTCCTATTTTCAGGACCCTGTCTTTCAAAGATAATTCGTAAAAATCCAAATAACTTCACAGATCTTCATTGTAAAGGGTTTAAACACCGTTTCCCATGCTTGTTCAATGAACCATAAACAATTAAATGAACATGCACCTGTGGAACGGTCGTTAAGACACTAACAGCTTACAGACGGTAGGCAATTATGGTCACAGTTATGAAAACGTAGAACACTAAAGAGGCCTTTCTACTGACTCTGAAAAACACCAAGAGAAAGATGCCCAGGGTCCCTGCTCATCTGCGTGAACGTGCCATAGGCATACTGCAAGGAGGCATGAGGACTGCAGATGTGGCCAGGGCAATAAATTGCAATGTCTGTACTGTGAGACGCCTAAGACAGCGCTACAGGGAGACAGGATGGACAGCTGATCGTCCTTGCAGTGGCAGACCACGTGTAACAACACCTGCACAGGATTGGTACATCCGAACATCACACCTGTGAGACAGGCACAGGATGGCAACAACAACTGCCCGAGTCCATGAGGAGGAGATGCACTGCAGTACTTAATGCAGATGGTGGCCACACCAGATACTGACTGTTACTTTTGACCCCCCACCTTTGTTCAGGGACACGTTATTAAATTTCTGTTAGTCACATGTCTGTGGAACTTGTTCAGTTTATGTCTCAGTTGTTGAATCTTGTTATGTTCATACAAATATTTACACATGTTAAGTTTGCTGAAAATAAACGCAGTTGGAAGTGAGAGGGCGTTTGTTTTTTTGCTGAGTTTATTTGAGGGATGACTGAAGGGGATATTCAGTCTTCATGTACAGACAAGGTGGAAATAGAATGGTTGACTGCTAGGTCATGTAAAAGGCTGCATGTACACCTCTCCTTCCTTTCTGTTCTGATCCAGGCCCAGGGACCAGTGCTGAGTCATATTGAGTCATACTAAGAGTGTATGGAGGAGATATGAGAGGACTGGCGGTGATATATTGTATTCATTATAAAACACAGACATGGTGAAAATAGAACGGCTGACTCATTGAATGAAATAGAACAGTTTTATAATATATTGTACTGGTATTTCTATGGGCTGGCTGGCTAGGTCATGAAGTCACAGCTAACCTTCAGCAAGGACACAGGCAGCACATCTACAGAGTACAGCTGTAGGCTAAGCTCTAGGCCTATAGAACGGTGATGGTAATGTCATCTTGAGAGCTACTCATCTACAGTTGAAGTCGGAAGTTCACATACACTTAGGTTGGAGTCATTAAAACTCGTTTTTCAACCACTCCACAAATTTCTTTGTAACAAACAATAGGTTTGGCAAGTCGGTTAGGACATCTACTCTATGCATGACAAGTAGTTTTACCAACAATTGTTTACAGACAGATTATTTCACATCACAATTCCAGTGGGTGAGATGTTTACATTCACTAAGTTGACTGTGCCTTTAAACAGCTTGGAAAATTCCAGAAAATTATGTGGTGGCTTTAGAAGCTTCTGATAGGCTAATTAACATAATTAGAGTCAATTGGAGGTGTACCTGTGGATGTATTTCAAGGCCTACCTTCAAACACAGTGCCTCTTTGCTTGACATCATGGGAAAATCAAAAGAAATCAGCCAAAAAATTGTAAACCTCCACAAGTCTGGTTCATCCTTGGGAGCAATTTCCAAACGCCTGAAGGTACCACGTTCATCTGTACAAACAATAGTACGCAAGCATAAACACCATGGAACCACACAGCCATTATACCGCTCAGGAAGGAGACGCATTCTGTCTCCTAGAGATGAACGTATTTTGATGCGAAAAGTGCAAATCAATCCCAGAACAACAGCAAAGGACCTTGTAAAGATGCTGGAGGAAACAGGTACAGAAGTATTATATCCAAAGTAAAACGAGTCCTTATTTTTTTTACCTTTATTTAACCAGGTAGGCAAGTTGAGAACAAGTTCTCATTTACAATTGCGACCTGGCCAAGATAAAGCAAAGCAGTTCGACACATACAACGACACAGAGTTACACATGGAGTAAAACAAACAT
Organism: Oncorhynchus mykiss; assembly: GCF_013265735.2. Lineage (NCBI taxonomy): Eukaryota > Metazoa > Chordata > Actinopteri > Salmoniformes > Salmonidae > Oncorhynchus > Oncorhynchus mykiss. The sequence continues at coordinate 28,612,699 of NC_048583.1, read as the reverse complement.
ACAGTCAATAATACAGTATAAACAAGCCTATATACGATGTGAGCAAATGAGGTAAGATAAGGGAGGTAAAGGCAAAAAAAGGCCAAGGTGGCAAAGTAAATACAATATAGCAAGTAAAACACTGGAATGGTAGATTTGCAGTGGAAGAATGTGCAAAGTAGAAATAAAAATAATGGGGTGCAAAGGAGCAAAATAAATAAATAAATAAATAAAATAAATACAGTAGGGAAAGAGGTAGTTGTTTGGGCTAAATTATAGGTGGGCTATGTACAGGTTCAGTAATCTGTGAGCTGCTCTGACAGTTGGTGCTTAAAGCTAGTGAGGGAGATAAGTGTTTCCAGTTTCAGAGATTTTTGCAGTTCGTTCCAGTCATTGGCAGCAGAGAACTGGAAGGAGAGGCGGCCAAAGAAAGAATTGGTTATGGGGGTGACCAGAGAGATATACCTGCTGGAGCGCGTGCTACAGGTGGGTGATGCTATGGTGACCAGCGAGCTGAGATAAGGGGGGACTTTACCTAGCAGGGTCTTGTAGATGACATGGAGCCAGTGGGTTTGGCGACGAGGGCCAGCCAACGAGAGCGTACAGGTCACAATGGTGGGTAGTATATGGGGCTTTGGTGACAAAACGGATTGCACTGTGATAGACTGCATCCAATTTGTTGAGTAGGTTATTGGAGGTTATTTTGTAAATGACATCGCCGAAGTCGAGGATTGGTAGGATGGTCAGTTTTACAAGGGTATGTTTGGCAGCATGAGTGAAGGATGCTTTGTTGCGAAATAGGAAGCCTATTCTAGATTTAACTTTGGATTGGAGATGTTTGATGTGGGTCTGGAAGGAGAGTTTACAGTCTAACCAGACACCTAGGTATTTGTAGTTGTCCACGTATTCTAAGTCAGAGCCGTCCAGAGTAGTGATGTTGGACAGGCGGGCAGGTTCAGGCAGCAATCGGTTGAAGAGCATGCATTTAGTTTTACTTGTATTTAAGAGCAATTGGAGGCCACGGAAGGAGAGTTGTATGGCATTGAAGCTTGCCTAGAGGGTTGTTAACACAGTGTCCAAAGAAGGGCCAGAAGTATACAGAATGGTGTTGTCTGCGTAGAGGTGGATCAGAGACTCACCAGCAGCAAGAGCGACATCATTGATGTATACAGAGAAGAGAGTCGGTCCAAGAATTGAACCCTGTGGCACCCCCATAGAGACTGCCAGAGGTCCGGACAGCAGACCCTCCGATTTGACACACTGAACTCTATCAGAGAAGTAGTTGGTGAATCAGGCGAGGCAATCATTTGAGAAACCAAGGCTGGCGAGTCTGCCGATGAGGATGTGGTGATTGACAGAGTCGAACGCCTTGGCCAGATCAATGAATACAGCTGCACAGTAATGTTTCTTATCGATGGCGGTTAAGATATCGTTTAGGACCTTGAGCGTGGCTGAGGTGCACCCATGACCAGCTCTGAAACCAGATTGCACAGCAGAGAAGGTATGGTGAGATTCGAAATGGTCGGTAATCTGTTTGTTGACTTGGCTTTCGAAGACCTTAGAAAGGCAAGGTAGGATAGATATAGGTCTGTAGCAGTTTGGGTCAAGAGTGTCCCCCCCCCCTTTGAAGAGGGGGATGACCGCAGCTGCTTTCCAATCTTTGGGAATCTCAGACGACACGAAAGAGAGGTTGAACAGGCTAGTAATAGGGGTGGCAACAATTTCGGCAGATCATTTTAGAAAGAAAGAGTCCAGATTGTCTAGCCCAGCTGATTTGTAGGGGTCCAGATTTTGCAGCTCTTTCAGAACATCAGCTGACTGGATTTGGGAGAAGGAGAAATGGGGAAGGCTTGGGCGAGTTGCTGTGGGGGGTGCAGTGCTGTTGACCGGGTTAGGAGTAGCCAGGTGGAAAGCATGGCCAGCCGTAGAAAAATGCTTATTGAAATTCTCAATTATGGTGGATTTATCAGTGGTGACAGTGTTTCCTATCTTCAGTGCAGTGGGCAGCTGGGAGGAGGTGTTCTTATTCTCCGTGGACTTTACAGTGTCCCAGAACTTTTTTGAGTTAGTGTTGCAGGAAGCAAATTTCTGCTTGAAAAAGCTAGCCTTGGCTTTTCTAACTGCCTGTGTATAATGGTTTCTAGCTTCCCTGAACAGCTGCATATCACGTGGGCTGTTCAATGCTAATGCAGAACGCCATAGGATGTTTTTGTGTTGGTTAAGGGCACTCAGGTCTGGTGAGAACCAAGGGCTATATCTGTTCCTGGTTCTAAATTTCTTGAATGGGGCATGCTTATTTAAGATGGTTAGGAAGGCATTTAAAAAAAATACCCAGGCATCCTCTACTAACGGGATGAGATCAATATCCTTCCAGGATACCCCGGCCAGGTCGATTAGAAAGGCCTGCTCGCTGAAGTGTTTCAGGGAGCATTTGACAGTGATGAGTGGAGGTCGTTTGACCGCTGACCCATTACGGATGCAGGCAATGAGGCAGTGATCGCTGAGATCTTGGTTGAAGACAGCAGAGGTGTATTTAGAGGGCAAGTTGGTTAGGATGATATCTATGAGGGTGTCTGTGTTTAAGGCTTTGGGGAGGTACCTGGTAGGTTCATTGATAATTTGTGTGAGATTGAGGGCATCAAGCTTAGATTGTAGGATGGCTGGGGTGTTAAGCATGTTCCAGTTTAGGTCACCTAGCAGCACGAGCTCTGAAGATAGATGGGGGGCAATCAGTTCACATACCACAGCTGGGGGCAGAGGGTGGTCTATAGCAGGCGGCAACGGTGAGAGACTTGTTTTTAGAGAGGTGGATTTTTAAAAGTAGAAGTTCAAATTGTTTGGGTACAGACCTGGATAGTAGGACAGAACTCTGCAGGCTATCTTTGTAGTAGATTGCAACACCGCCCCCTTTGGTAGTTCTATCTTGTCTGAAAATGTTGTAGTTTGGGATGAAAATTTCAGAATTTTTGGTGGTCTTCTTAAGCCAGGATTCAGACACAGCTAGAACATCCGGGTTGGCAGAGTGTGCTGAAGCAGTGAATAGAACAAACTTAGGGAGGAGGCTTCTAATGTTAACATGCATGAAACCAAGGCTAGGCACTGCAGGGCCTGGATTCACCTCTACATCGCCAGAGGAACAGAGGAGGAGTAGGATAAGGGTACGGCTAAAAGCAATAAGAATTGGTCGTCTAGAACGTCTGGAACAGAGAGTAAAAGGGGGTGTCTGGGGGCGATAAAATAGCTTCAAGGTATAATGTACAGACAAAGGTATGGTAGGATGTGAATACAGTGGAGGTAAACCTAGGTATTGAGTGATGATGACAGAGATATTGTCAAGCTAGTATAGGATGGAGGTCTGTTATTAGCCATCTCATGCGTTTCCGTCGGTAGGATTAGTGGGGTTCCGTGTGGTAGATATAACCTGAAAGGCCACACAGCAAGGTAGAAGCCACTGCTCCAAAACCGCCATAAAAAAGCCAGACTACGGTTTGCAACTGCACATGGGAACAAAAATAGTACTGTTTGGAGAAATATCCTCTGGTCTGATGAAACAAAAATAGAACTGTTTGACCATAATGACCATCGTTATGTTTGGAGGAAAAAGGGGGGGCTTGCAAGCCGAAGAACACCATCCCAACTGTGAATCACGGGGGTGGCAGCATCATGTTGTGGGGGCGCTTTGCTGCAGGAGAGACTGGTGCACTTCACAAAATAGATGGCATCATGAGGCAGGAAAATGATGTGGACATATTTAACCTCTTGCGCTGAGCCATGCCGGATCCGGTAGCGTAATGATAGCCTCAAGCTCAATACCATAACGCAACGTTAACTATTCATGAAAATCGCAAATGAAATGAAATTAATATACTAACTCTCAAGCTTAGCCTTTTGTTAACAACACTGTCATCTCAGCTTTTCAAAAATATGCTTCTCAAGCATAGCAAACTAGCATTTGTGTAACAGTACTGATAACTAGCGTAGCATTTAGCATTAACATCAGCAGGAAACATTTTCACAAAAACCAGCAAAAACATTCAAATAAATCTTTTACCTTCGAAGAACTTCGGATGTTTTCAATGAGGAGACTCTCAGTTAGATAGCAATGTTCAGTTTTTCCTGAAAGATTTTTTGTGCAGGAGAAATCGGTCCGTTTGGGGCGTCACGTTTGACTACCAAAAAAAAAACGAAAATTCAGTTATCCAAACGCCGAACTTTTTTCCAAATTAACTCCATAATATCGACTGAAACATGGCAAACGTTGTTTAGAACCAATCCTCAAGGTGTTTTTCACACATATCTCTTCAATGATGCACACTTCCAGGAACGATACTTCGCTGTCTGTATCGCTTGGTAAAATTTTTGCTGCTGAGAGTTACGCACCAACGTAGACAAAGGACACCGGATGGGCCCCTGGCAAATGTAGTCTCTTATGGCCAATCTTCCAATGATATGCCTACAAATACATCACAATGCTGCAGACATCTTGGAGGAACGGCAGAGCGCATAAGCTCGTTCACTGCATATTCACAGCCATATAAGGAGACAACGGGAAACAGAGCCTCAAAAATCCTGCTCATTTCCTGGTTGAAGTTGCATCTTGGTTTCGCCTGTAAGATCAGTTCTGGGGCACTCAAAGATAATATCTTTGCAGCTTTGAAAACGTCAGAGTGTTTTCTTTCCAAAGCTGGCAATTCCATGCATAGTCGAGCATCTTTTTGTGACAAAATATTGCGCTTAAAACGGGCACGTTTTTTTATCCAATAATGAAATAGCGCCACCCTAGCTTCAACTGGTTTTAAGCAACATCTCAAGACATCAGTCACAGGAAGTTAAAGCTTGGTTGCAAATGGGTCTTCCAAATGGACAATGACTCCAAGCATACTTCCAAAGTTGTGGCAAAATGGCTTAAGGACAACAAAGTCAAGGTATTGGAGTGGCCATCACAAATACCTGACCTCAATCCTATAGAAAATTTGTGGGCAGAACTGAAAAAGCATGTGCGAGCAAGGTCTACAAACCTGACTAAGTTACACCAGCTCTGTCAGGAGGAATGGGTAAAAATTCACCCAACCTATTGTGGGAAGCTTCTGGAAGGCTACCTGAAACATTTGACCCAAGTTAAACAATTTAAAGGCACTGCTACCAAATACTAATTGAGTGTATGTAAACTTGTGACCCACTGGGAATGTGGTGAATTGAATAAAAGCTGAAATAAATCATTCTCTCTACTATTATTCTGACATTTCACTTCATTCTTAAAATAAAGTGGTGATCCTACCTGACCGAAAACAGGGAATTATTACTAGGATTAAATGTCAGGTATTGTGAAAAACTGAGTTTAAATGTATTTAGCTAAGGCGTACGTAAACCTCTGACTTCAACCGTATCTGGATGTAGTGTGAGTGAGTGTGTGAGTGAGTGTCTGTGTGTGTCAATCAGTCAATATAAAACTTGGTTTTCCCGATTAGGTTATACCTCGTGGACCTATAGGGATTGATCCTATGCCTGTGAGCCTATAGACCCATAGACATCATTGATTATCGCTCACCTCAGCATGTCCCCCTGCGTTCAGGGTTTTGTTACAGCGGCCACACTTCAGACAGAACTTATGCCAGTCCTTCCCCAGAGATGACACCTTCTCAGCTAGAGAGAGAGAGATGAGAGAGAGGACGAGAAGACGTCATGAGTGTAAATACACTTAAATAATGAGGCATTTCACTGAAATCAATGACTACGCATCCTTATCTCTCAGAAGGTTGTAACTTTAATTTCCTTACAGAATGTAGGTCATTGCTTTACAGTAGAATGATTCTCTGTTCACTCCACTAATTCTTCTCTTGCCTCCTCAGAGCTCAGAGAAAGGAGCATTAGGATAATGTCTGAGGCTGCTAGTGCACTATACAGAACGCTGCTGTAATAATGTCATCATCACACAGAGACGACATATGCACGAGGCCGAGTACAGCTGGACAGCAGGGTGTCAACAGCTAGCCCAGATCCCTTAATATCCCTCCTCTCCTCCCCCTTCCTCTCTCTCTATACCCCCCCCCCCCCCTCATCCCCCACTCTGATCTGCCCCCCCAACCCCACTCCTTCTCATCCACCCCGTTTCTATCCCCTTTCACCAGTCTTAGTCTCTCTCCCAGACCAGACACTTCCCCAGACAGGAGTGGTCCTAATTATAGCCAAGTTTCCAATTATACCCACCTCCCTCTCCCTCCCTCAGACAATGGTCCAGAAGAGGCCTACAGGACCAGCTAACTTACTACAGGAAAAACCTTCTCTAATCATGGCAGGCCACAATCAGCCGGACGTCAGGCCGCTTCCTACAGTACACCTCCCTTATCGCCCCATTTCTCCCTCCCTCGCTTCTCCACCTGGAGTGAGCAGGATTGTTTCAGAAGGATTGTTTCAGATCCCCCTCAGCTCAGCGACTGACTTCCGACGAGGCTGTTCATTTTGTCTCCAAGACAGTTTCACTGTCAACTGCACTAAAACAAAAGGAGGATGTAGTCAGTAACTACAGGTGGACCTCCCACAAACACAACATAACACAGCCTAACCTGAACATATCACCAGTGATAATAGTTACAGGGGTCAGGGGAAATTCCCCCAAATCACAGATTAGCCTCTAAATCAATGACTTCTGACCAAACAGTGACAGTGTCCAAAGAGAATTTATGAGTGGGATAGGAGGGACATGAAGAGGCTATAATGCCAGCCAGCCAGTCCTCTGTCATTGTGTGTTTGTGTGTGTGCGTGTTGTGCGTGCAGAGGGACAGAAGGGTATGCCAGCCCTCTGTCATTGTATGAGGGTTAGGTGATAAACTGAACAAATAAACAGCTCTTCAGTTTAAATGGATGTTATTATTGTAAGAGGAGAGAAGTTGTTAAAAGGGGTGTCTGGGTTATGAGTGTGTGAGTTATAGTGTGTGTGTGTGTGTGTGTGTGTGTTGCAGTGTAGGGGGATGGTCCGGCTGTCTATCCGCTGGCTATCCTCCAGATAACCACTCCCCCTATACGATACCACACACACGCATACCATTATCCAGCCTGGGAGACTGGAGGCACAAACACACACAGTGTGAACCTTTCCCACTATGGCTAGAGAACATACAATATTGGCACCCTTGTACATTTCTTAAATAATTCTCTATTTCTTCTCAAATAAATAGAAAACAATTATATATACTTTGGTTCTCCAGAACCTGTAATTGGATTTTCAACATTGTAGAAACAATTTTATTCTTGTAAGTTTAAGTTTCCAATTTTAATTCAGAAAACAAAGACATTTTTTTTTTGGTTGCATACCCTTTGGCGAAGATAACTGCCAACAATCGCTTCTTGGAGCCACCAATGAGCTTGAATTTTGCCCACTTTTCAGCATCAAACTGCTCTAATTCATCAATGTTTGAGGGGTACCCTCCACTAACTACTGTTTTGGTCCTTTGTAGCTCAGTTGGTAGAGCATGGCGCGTGTAAAGCCACAGTAGTGGGTTCGATTCCCAGCATCACCCATACATAAATTGAATGCATGCATGACAGTCAATTTGGATAAAGCGTCTGCTAAAAGGCGCTATTTATTATTATGATTCTGATCTTGCCATTGGTTCTGGATGCGATTCACATCTGGACTCATCGCTGGCGACTCCAGAACAGTCCAGTGTTTCTTCTTGAACCATTCCAGGGTGCTTTTGATGTGTTTGGGGTTGTTGTCTTGCTGGAAGACCCATAACTTTCAAAAGAGACACTGGGTTGAACATTGCACTCCATAACACCTTGATAATCAGCTGATTTCATGATGCCTTGCACACATTCAATCCCCCCAGTTCCAGAGGCAGCAAAGCAACCCCACAGCATTATCCAACCTCCCCCATGTTTGATTGTAGTGAGGGTGTTATGTTCTTTGAATTCTGTGGCATTTCTTTGCTGCCTCTGGCACTGGGGACCTTGCACGTGTGCAAGACATCATGAAATCAGCAGATTATGAGGTGTTTTGGGGTCTGATGTTCAACCAAGTGTCCAAACACCAGGTCTCCAAAGAAGGTTGTGGGTCTTCCAGCAGGATAACAATCCCAAACACATCAAAAAACACCTAGGAATGGTTCAAGAAGAAACACTGGACTGTTCTGGAGTGGCCAGCGAGTAGAAAGATGCAGCAAGCACATTGATGGCTACAAGAAGAGTTTGTCTAAAGTTATCTTGGCCAAAGGCTGTGCAAAAAAGTACTAGCTCCGGGTGCCAATAGTTTTGTCCATGCCATGTCTTTATTTTCTAAAAAATTGTTTAAACTTAAGTCAACAAAATTAAAATTGGTTCTGCAATGTTAAAAATCCAATAAGGTGTGGGGACCAAATGTTTTTTTGAATTTTAACTTATTTGAGAAGAAATAGGGAATTATTTAAGAAAAGTGCAAGGGTGCCAATATTTTGACCCTATAAAAATCGGTTCTTTTTTCACCTGATTGCGTTTAGTTTTTCGCAAAAACTATAGGGCCCTACAATATATTTGAATGCAACTGTAACTCTGAATAATAACACCCAGTAACAGCTGACTCTCATTCCTGCGGGATTCCGTGAAGTTCTATAGTCAAGTGCTGTACAGGACAGGATAGACAGTCTACAGGATTGGGCAGTACAGGAATAGTTATGAGCTTTTTTTGAGGGGGGAAGGGGTGGGGGGTTATAAATATGTAATGTGTAGAGCATTTCATACAAAAAAAACTGTGTAGGCCTAATATAGTATACCTTATTAAAATCTTTACAAAATAAATAGCCATTTTCCCCTCCCCTTTCTTCGGTTCACTCTCTTGACTCGCTCCAGTTGTAGCCAGTCACGACTTTACCTCAGATGCACGCAGAGGCGTACACAATTACACATGTCCATATCCATGAGTTCATCAGACTCTAGAAAAGTACAAGGGCTGCCTTCATTGCCAAAATCTCTTAATGTGGTTGTTATCTGCTGTGTATAGGCAACTGTCTCATGAGCGCTGAGCAGCAGCCAAATGGAGCAGTTGCTATGGCTTCTCACACACAAAGCAGCTGTATCGCATTAGTGGAAACCAAGACTGTTCTCAGGGCAAATCTGCCGATTTTGACTAGCAGAAGTGACTTTTCGAAGCAGGTTAGGATAATTAACGTGGGAGGTTAGGATAATTATGTTAAGGTTAGGAAAAGGGTTAGGGTAAAATGCTAATATTGTCCCAGATGCAACGCAAACATTATCAACCTACAACCAGGCTTGCCCTGAGGACAGTCTTGGTGTGCCGAGTACTCGGACAAAACGAGTATCATAACGGATATGGAGAATTTTCCGAATACGACATCAGTAAAAGAAAATCAAATCAGCTGCCAGCATGCTTCTCTTTCACTCAAACAGTGTGAAGCTCTAAACAGCCATTGGCTAGTTCGTCTGTCTGTATTGAAGCGGGCGGGGTAATCGGTTGAGCTTGCTGCAGCGATTGGATTAGAACAAGCCACTCTTCCTCTGCTCTCACTTCCACAGACAGACACATGCATGGCTGTTTCACTCACTCACAGTCACTCATCTCAAGGCACAAGTCTGCCCTTCTCCAAACATTGTGTATGAATCAGAATCCGTAGCTAGTCATTGTTGTTCAATCTAGTTTGCTGTCAACTTTGCTGAGGCCATATGGCTGTTTTCGTGGTCTACCTGGTGTTGTTGAGTAGGCCTATCTTGTCCGTTTAAATATTCCATTGCTGACAACGTCTGTTGTTACGTCATGATCCAAGCCCTAGCTTGCTTGCTATTTTTATTTATTCTGGCCCAAGCATGTTTACCGAGTGACAGATCATTAGAAGATAAAATTACAAATGTATATAGTTTATTTTTTTAATTATTCTTTTTTTGGGGGGGGGGGGTTTTACCCCTTTTTTCTCCCCAATTTCGTAGTATCCAATTGTTAGTAGTTACTATCTTGTCTCATCGCTACAACTCCCGTACGGGCTCGGGAGAGACAAAGGTCGAAAGCCATGTGTCCTGCACACTTGAGAAATAGTCTTTACCGGCATTTAAAGCACACTTACGGGTTTTCTGATCATGAGTAAATCCGATTACAAGTATCAAGTGTGATAAAACGGATACGATTACGAATATGAGTATGCCGACATCGGTACACCCCTAGTGTCCTCTAATGCGATGCTGCAGCAGAGCGGGGACAGACAGAGAAGCAGCTAAAGGCTTCCGCATGCATCGCCTAGCCGAACCGAACGAGTGTGCTCGCATACTCCCTTTACAGATCTTCGCTTGAAAAATGAGAAAAAGCAGCAACAGTACTGTTTGTCCATCTTAAGATGCCGTAGCTTGTATACACTTCAAAATAGTCAGAATTCATTAATACAGCTAAAATTAATGACAGATTTCTTGAGTTTACATTTTTTGCAGAGGAGATCTTAGTCACGCAATTTTACATCTAACTAAAATGTTTGGTGCAGTATTTGAAAAAATGTGCATGAAAACGAGTCGTAGTTCGTTGAATGACAACAAATTAATGTGTGTTTAGTATGAGAGAGGGAGACAGAGTGTGTGAGGAAAGGAAGGAGAGTGTGTGTGTGTGTTTTAACTGAAGAGTAGAAGGTTTCATGCAGTGTTTTCCCTTACTGACACAATGACATGCAGATCATTATGCATGTACACTGCTCAAAAAAATAAAGGGAACACTTACTTAAACAACAAAATGTAACTCCAAGTCAATCACACTTCTGTGAAATCAAACTGTCCACATAGGAAGCAACACTGATTGACAATAAATTTCACATCCTGCTGTCCAAATGGAATAGACAACAGGTGGAAATTATAGGCAATTAGCAAGACATCCCCCAATAAAGGAGTGGTTCTGCAGGTGGGGACCACAGACCACTTCTCAGTTCCTATGCTTCCTGGCTGATGTTTTGGTCACTTTTGAATGCTGGCGGTGCTTTCACTCTAGTGGTAGCATGAGACGGAGTCTACAACCCACACAAGTGGCTCAGGGTAGTGCATCTCATCCAGGATGGCTCATCAATGCGAGCTGTGGCAAGAAGGTTTGCTGTGTCTGTCAGCGTAGTTTCCAGAGCATGGAGGCGCTACCAGGAGACAGGCCAGTACATCAGGAGACGTGGAGGAGGCCGTAGGAGGGCAACAACCCAGCAGCAGGACCGCTACCTCCGCCTTTGTGCAAGGAGGAGCAGGAGGAGCACTGCCAGAGCCCTGTAAAATGACCTCCAGCAGGCCACAAATGTGCATGTGTCTGCTCAAACGGTCAGAAACAGACTCCATGAGGGTGGTATGAGGGCCCGACGTCCACAGGTGGGGGTTGTGCTTACACCCCAACACCGTGCAGGACATTTGGCATTTGCCAGAGAACACCAAGATTGGCAAATTCGTCACTGGCGCCCTGTGCTCTTCACAGATGAAAGCAGGTTCACACTGAGCACATGTGACAGACGTGACAGAGTCTGGAGACGCCGTGGAGAACATTCTGCTGCCTGCAACATCCTCCAGCATGACAGGTTTGGCGGTGGGTCAGTCATGGTGTGGGGTGGCATTTCTTTGGGGGGCCGCACAGCCCTCCATGTGCTCGCCAGAGGTAGCCTGACTGCCATTAGGTACTGAGATGAGATCCTCAGACCCCTTGTGAGACCATATGCTGGTGCGGTTGGCCCTGGGTTCCTCCTGGGTTCCTCCTAATGCAAGACAATGCTAGACCTCATGTGGCTGGAGTGTGTCAGCAGTTCCTGCAAGAGGAAGGCATTGATGCTATGGACTGGCCCGCCCGTTCTCCAGGCCTGAATCCAATTGAGCACATCTGGGACATCATGTCTCGCTCCATCCACCAACGCCACGTTGCACCACAGACTGTCCAGGAGTTGGCGGATGCTTTAGTCCAGGTTTGGGAGGAGATCCCTCAGGAGACCATCCGCCACCTCATCAGGAGTATACCCAGGCGTTGTAGGGAGGTCATACAGGCACGCGGAGGCCACACACACTACTGAGCCTCAGTTTGACTTGTTTTAAGTAGTGTGGTATTCCACTTTAATTTTGAGTGTGACTCCAAATCCAGACCTCCATGGGTTGGTAAATTTTGATTTCCATTGATCATTTTTGTGTGATTTTGTTGTCAGCACATTCAACTATGTAAAGAAAAAAGTATTTAATACGAATATTTCATTCATTCAGATCTAGGATGTGTTATTTTAGTGTTCCCTTTATTAGTGTATATTCCTTCCTCCCATTCCTCCAGCCAAATCAAATTTGATTTGTCACATGTGCTGAATACAACAGGTTACCGGTTCACCTTACCGTGAAATGCTTACTTACAATCCCTTAGCCAACAATGCAGTTTAATTAAAATAGAGTTAAGAAAATATTTCCAAAATAAACTAAAGTAAACAAAAAATATATATACATTAAATTACACAAGAAAATAAGGGGGGGTCCATGCAAATAGTCCGGGTGGCCATTTGATTAACTGTTCAGCAGTCTTATGGTTTAGGGGTAAAAGCCTTTAAGGAGCCTTTTAGATCTAGACTTTGCGCTCCAGTACCGCTTGCCGTGCGGACAGTCTATGACTTGCATGACTGGAGTCTTTGACAATTTCTGACACAGCTTAGTATTTTGTCCTGGATGGCAGGAAGCATAGGCCCCAGTGATGTACTGAGCTGTACGCACTACCCTCTGTAGCGCCTTAGTCGGATGCCAAGCAGTTGCCATACCAGACGGTGATGCAACCGGTCTGGATGCTCACGATGGTGCATCTGTAAAACTTTTTGATGATCTCGGGACCCATGCCAAATCTTTTCAGTCTCCTGAGGGGAAAAAAAGGCATCTTTGGTATGTTTGGACCATGATAGTCTTTTGATGATGTGGACACCAAGAAACTTGAAACTCTCGATACGCTCCACTACAGCCTGTCAATGTGAATGGGGGTGTGCTCTTCCCTCCTTTTCCTGTAGTGCACAATCAGCTCCTTTGTCATACTCACGTTGAGGGAGAGGTTGTTGTCTCTGATCTCCTCCCTATAGGCTGTCACATAGTTGTCAGTGGTCAGGCCTACCACTGTTGTGTCGTCAGCAAACTTAATAATGGTGTTGTGGGTGAACAGGGAGTACAGGAGGGGATTAAGCATGCACCCCTGAGGGGCCCCGGTGTTGAGGATCAGCGTGGCAGATGTGTTGTTGCCTAACCTTACCACTTGGGGGCGGCTCGTCAGGAAGTCCAGGATTCAGTTGCTGAAGGAGGTGTTTAGTCCCAGGGTCCTTAGCTTAGTGATGAGCTTTGTGGGCACTATGGTGTTAAACTCTGAGCTGTAGTCAATGAACAACATTCTCACATAGGTGTACCTTTTGTCCAGGTGGGAAAGGTCAGTGTGGAGTGCGATTGAGATTGCATTATCCATGGATCTGTTGGGGCGGTATTCGAATTGGAGTGGGTCTAGGGTTTCCGGGATGATGGTGTTGATGTGAGCCATGACCAGGCTTTCAAAGCACTTCATGGCTACCGACGTGAGTAGCCATGGGTAGTCATTCGACGTGGGTAGTCATTCAGGCCGGTTACCTTCGCTTTCTTGGGCACAGGGACTATGGTGGTCTGCCTGAAACATGTAGGTATTACAGACTCGGTCAGGGACAGGTTGAAAATGTCAGTGATGACACTTGCCAGTTGGTCCGCGCATGCTCTGAGTACACCTTCCTGGTAATCCGTCTGGCCCTGCGGCCTTGTGAATGTTGACCTGTTTAAAGGTCTTGCTCACATCGGCTACAGGTAGGCCTTAGCAAATATGAGCAAATCAGCCATTCTATGCAGTATTCTATTGTACACTGAACAGTGTGACGTTAAATTCAATGCGTTGTATTGAGTAGAAGTGTGAATTTCAGTGACAGACATTTACATGAGCAGTACATTTAGAAAATGGGAACAAGTGTCCGGGGGACGGGGCGAACAGGACACCAGATCACAGATTTTTTCCCCACCGTGATACTTGACATGGTATTGTATTGTTAGTAAAATGTTGGTATCGTGACAACACTAATACAGACAGACGGGATGCCAGTATTTTAACTTATCCACTTTTCTCCAGGCTGCAGAGAGAACATTTACGTCAGCAAGCCCAATTCACAAGGTTGTTAAATTCAGGGAGGGACGCTGACAAGGATAAAGACAGACGGAGAGAGAGAGCGGGAGAGAGCGAGAGAGGAAACCTCGCCTTGACTGAGGCGACAGACGACCTCCAGAGCCAGGGAATTGAAGGGAAGTTGGGCTATAGTTTCACTGGTGTTGCATCAGCCAGCCTGAGGGAGCAGGAGCTGACCCAAACACATGTGTCCCAGAGGCTGTACCAATCACACCCCACAGAGGGACACATCTAATGCTGAATACCAAATTAACCCTTTACTCTCTAGCCACTTCTGTAGATCTGAGAAGATTAGAGGGGTGGAAGCCAACTGCTGTATATACCACATGTCCACCCAGCCAATCAGAAAGCATTAAATAAAGATAGACAGCTACAGTATCACCATAATGGCTGTGGTCCTAGGTTAGATTTGGAATTCAGATTTTAAAGAGCTGGATGCTGAAAATATGTTCTAATGTATGTGCAACAAGAAACCAAGTGTCTGAGAGTGACTTTGACCCTAGTGTTGAATGTAACTGCTACCTCACAAATCAAACCACATTCAAAGCCAGGGTCCGGTGAATGATGTTAGTGGATGTAGATGTAGAATGCCAACCTTTGCCATGGGATTGTGTGAATGTTGAATAGCCATTGTCTTAACCACAGCAAAGGCCATTTGGCCTTGGGGTGTTGTGTGTATTCAATTGAAAAAGAGCAGAATGGAGAGAGGATGCAGAGGGGGAACACAGGCTGAATGTTGTTCCTTCCTGTCTGCTGCTGGAGAGGGGAGGAGGTGGGAGGATGGTTGTTTGTTTTGCTGTATGTTTGTGCCCTTTGTCTCTGTCTCACACACAAACAAACTCTCTCTCTCTGTTATCACTGCCCCTATAGGCCCCTCAGGAGTCAGGTGCATGTTGGTTAATGGGACATGCCATTATCAAAGGAGCGTTGCAATAGTTACAACGGAGTAGACTACAAATGCCTGTGTGTACTCAGCTGGAGTGGATAGGGGAGAGGAGAAGGGATGGATGGGGGGATGGGACAGGAAAGGGAAATGGAGGAGAGAGGGGGGGGCTTACAGTGTTGAGGGGCTGAAGAACAGATGGGTCCACATGACAGCTGATGTAGAAATTAGTCCAACCAACCGTAATTTTGAAATATTTAACCTACAGTACACATGTAAATACTTTACATGCAATGAAAAACACAATTTATATACTGTATTCAGGGTTGGGGTCAATTCCAATTCAATTGCTTTTTAATGAGGAAAATTTGAATTGAAATAGAAATGTCAGTTTACTTCTGGAATTGACTGAATTTAAATAGATTTTACCCCAAATCTGACTATTACAAGTATATTGAAGTCTATGTTATAGAGGTTAATAACTTTTGACAGGAATATTAGTAAGACCCTATAAAATCCACGTTGTGGAGAACCCGAACAAAGTCACGGAATCCAGACATTAAAACGGAATTTAACAATATTCAAAAATGTATTGAACTTAGTTGATGTCCTAAGTGTATTGAAAGTATTAGAAAACGCATTAATTTGCTCGAGTTAATCATAAAACATGAACAATATGCTTCAGTGATTCATGTTTTCTGCAAACTTCCAGAAACGGCACAGGAATGCACCTGTCTCTGTGTGTTGTATGTGATGCAGGCGCATGTCTACACTTTGTACAGCAGTTAGCGATGATGCTAATGACAACCTTCTGCTAGCAGAGATGGAAAAGCTTTCCCAAAAACCTTCTCAATTAAATGTGAACTACAAAGTAACCTGTGTCTACCTGGCAGAATGATATCATGATTATATGCATCAATTCAGTGGCCATTTGCTTTGCAAACTATGCAATCACATGAGCGCCACAAAAACATCGCTAACCAAACAATGGTCTCTTGCTGGTGCGAACTTGGATTAAAGGGTAGCCTAACTACACCTCAAAAGCCACATTTCTTCTATTTTTCCCAGACCTCAAAAGTCTCCTGATGTGGTTTAAGCATTGTTGTGGACTTAGAACATGCTTTTATATTTAAAAAGTGTGATTTTGAGAGCGAAAACCATTATCATCATTTTGTTATCGGGAACCTGGAAAAATGAAACAGAGAAAACAGTATTTGAGAAAAAACTAAATGGAATCAGGCAAACCATGTAAAGGGCCCTATGTTAGGCTTTATCAATATAAGGCAGCTACTGTAGGCCTACATAAATGACACCTAAATTGCAACACATACACACACATACATACACACACACTCATACAATCCTTCATAGATTGCTTCTATCTAACCAGTCGTTAAATGGTAAAAGTTGTGTGAGGTAAACGCTATCAGATATGTGAGGGCAGAAGTCATTATGTTGTCTTCCTTCTGAGTGGATTTCAGTACAATTTTACTCCAGTTATAGTATGATAAGAGGTCTATATACGAGGTAGCAACACTGTCCCACTGGACATTCCTTTCCGTTCCTGTGGCAGTACTGTTGCATGCTGGTAGTTGTGTCAGTGTTGTCCAAGGCGGAGTAGTCTAGTGATTATTTGTCTGTGATGACTTCTCAGACTTTGTTTAACAGCCACAGAGATGTGTGGGTGCAGCATGCGTATTGCATACACTAACGGTCAAAAGTTTTAGAACACCTACTCATTCAAGGGTGTTTCTTTATTTTGTACTATTTTCTACATTGTACAATAATAGTGAAGACATCAAAACTATGAAATAACACACATGGAATCATGTAGTAACCAAAAAAAGTGTTCAATCAAAATATATTTTATATTTGAGATTCTTCAAATAGCCACCCTTTGCCTTGATGACAGCTTTGCACACTCTTGGCATTCTCTCCACATGCATTTCAATTAACAGGTGTGCCTTCTTAAAAGTTCATTTGTGGAATTTCTTTCCTTCTTAATGCGTTTTTAGCTAATCAGTTGTGTTGTGACAAGGTATGGGGTGTATACAGAGGATAGGCCTATTTGGTAAAAGACCAAGTCCATATTATGGCAAGAACAGCTCAAATAAGCAAAGAGAAACGACAGCTTTAAAACTTTAAAACATTACTTTAAAACATGAAGGTCAGTCAATACAAAAAATGTCAAGAATTTTGAAAGTTTCTTCAAGTGCAGTCGCAAAAACCATCAAGCGCTATGATGAAACTGGCTCTCATGAGGACCGCCACTGGAAAGGAAGACCCAGAGTTACCTCTGCTGCAGATGAAAAGTTCATTAGAGTTACCAGCCTCAGAAATCGCAGCCCAAATAAATGCTTCACAAAGTTTAAGTAACAGACACATCTCAACATCAACTGATCAAAGGAGACTGCGTAAATCAGGCCTTCATGGTTGAATTGCTGCAGAAAAAAACACTACTAAAGGACACCAATAAAAATAAGAGACTTGCTTGGGCCAAGATACACGAGTAATGGACATTAGACCGGTGGAAATGTGTCCTTTGGCCTCGAGTCTAAATTTGAGATTTTTGGTTCCGACCGCCGTGTCTTTGTGAGACACGGATGATCTCTGCATGTGTATTTCCCAGCGTAAAGCATGGAGGAGGAGGTGTGATGTTGCTTTGCTGGTGACACTGTCTAATAAAAAAAAAAAATTCAAGGCACACTTAAACAGCATGGCTACCACACCCTTCTGCAGCGATACGCCATCCCATCTGGTTTGGGCTTAGTGGAACTATAATTTGTTTTTCAACAGGACAGGGCTATTTTACCAAAGAGGAGAGTGATGGAGTGCTCCATCAGATGACCTGGCCTCCACAATCCCCTGACCTTAACCAAATTGAGATGGTTTGGGATGAGTCGGACCGCAGAGTGAAGGAAAAGCAGCCAACAAGTGCTTGGTATATGTGGGAACTCCTTCAAGATGGTTGGAAAAGCATTTCAGGTGAAGCTGGTGGTGAGAATGCCAAGAGTTTGCAAAGCTGTCATCAAGGTAAAGGGTGGCCATTTGAAGAATCTTAAATATATTGTGATTTGAACACTGTTTTGGTTACTACATGATATGTGTTATTTAGTTTATTATTCTACAATGTAGAAAATAGTACAATAAAGAAAAACCATTGAATGTGTGTGTGCTGTGTTTGTGTGTGGGTCACGTGTGAGAGTTATGGTGTTTGGGTGCTTCTGGCTCGTTGTTGATAATTAAACTGCTGTAATTAAGCCGTTTGGGACACTTGCCCATTAGAAGCCTTCCCCCTGTAGACCTCCTTGCTAAATTACTAGTTCCCTCTTATAATTTCCCCACACCGCTAATGTCTGGCGTAATTACACTCCCTGTTTTCACAGACCATAAGCGCCTGGGCTTGCTCGCACGCACGCACACACAAAAACACAGACACAGAGACAGACAGAGACCCCACTATGGCTAGAGAACTTAACTGTCCAAAGAATAACGCTCACAGTAGACCTAATGGCTTCCCTGCCTAACATGATCCTAAGTAGCAGCACATCACATCATTTTGAACAAACAAAATACGTAACCGAATCACAGAGATGACTTTCTGCTAAACCTGTATCACTGATAGCAGCGTAGAAACAGCACTTCCCCTTTGAGATATAGTCTATCACATGGCTAATCTCATATCGGGCTTGGCATGTTTTCAGAAACAAATTTTCCTCAACGCTGATTCTATTAGATCCATCCTTATGACTCCCATGTTCCCTGGGAGAGAAGGTTGTGAATGATGTGTGTCTATGATAGAACAGTTCTGTGAACAGTTGCTGTGGCCTCACATGCATCTTACAGCCCCTTACAGTCAAGTTTTACCCACACTGTGAACATTGTCAACTGTAGGTTTGCTTTGTTACAAAAATGGCTCATCCAGACGTAGTCGTCCTGAGTCAAAAGGATGAGGTAACATAGGAGGGGTTAACACAAGCACACCTCCATCCTAGGGTTAAACCAGGCTGCCAACAGGGGGTTAAACACAACCACACCTCCATCCTAGGGTTAAACCAGGCTGCCAACAGGGGGTTAAACACAACCACACCTCCATCCCCTCCATCCTAGGGTTAAACCAGGTTGCCAACAGGGGGTTAACACAAGCACACCTCCATAACCTCCATCCTAGGGTTAAACCAGGCTACTAACAAAGGGTTAACACAAGCACACCTCCATCCTAGGGTTAAACCAGGTTGCCAACAGGGGGTTAACACAAGCACACCTCCATCCTAGGGTTAAACCAGGTTGCCAACAGAGCGTAAGGGATAGCGTCACAAAAGTTATTTCACATATTTCAGCCAGATAAAAGATAAGACCATATTTATTATACAGAGGAGATCAAAGGAACCACAGACTGAAGAGGAGAGCTTAGCTCACCACAGGAGCTCAAAGCACAGCTAAGCTGCTTATACAGGACAGGACAGGTACAGTATCAGGCATATCAATCGCTTTCTGACCTCTGTCTGCTTCTCAGCAGTAGAAGCAAAATATGTTTTGTTCAGCTGTCATCAGAACTCACACTGCCCACTGGCTATACCTACATGTAAAACATTACCATTGTTTTTAACAGGGTAGCTGTCTTTTAGGACTTGACACATCATCAACAGTGTTGACCTTGTTAACTACCACATCATGAGGGTGATGGGGATGACCTTTCATTAGTGGGTCAAGATGGGGTAAGTGCTACACTGCTAGCAATACAGAATGTCCGAAAGTCTGTGATTCAATTACGTGTTTTGTTTGTTCATAATTACGTGATGTGCTGCTACTACATAGGATCATATTCAGGTTGACACGGGAGTGAAAATTCATTCTTCCCGTCTTGTCCTGTCCAATTTTGTCCCTAAATATCCTGATCCTGCAACAGTTCTAGAACCCGGGAAGTTTCCTGTCCCATCCCAATAAAAATCACTCTGGTCCCGTGCTCATTTTTACGCACAGAAATCAATATGCTTGCCATCCGCAACATTTTAGAACAGTTGATGCATATATTATGATGACATTTTGTGACGTTTTTCGTTTTGATCCTCGGCAAGGGTTTTATTGGCTGTTCGTGCACACCAAAAAATGTCTTCAGGCAAGCCGAGATGTACGCCCCTTCGCCGGACACTAGTTAACAGTAGGGATTCCCACAAACACTGCTCCCAACATTTAATACGTTAGGCCACAAACAAAATTTAAGGAGCACCAGAAAGAAATTGATTTGTGATACAGTTTAGGCTTACATTAGGCCTATATGAATCCTACCTTTGAAGCACATCTCACGAGTAGCAGACTCTTTTCCTTTCTTCCTGTGCCAATCAAATTAGCCTAAACCTACTGTCAAGTTACATTACCAGGTTGTTAGCTAGCTAGGTGACATGACTGAACAACGTTGTTTGTTATCAAACCAAAAATTTGTGACACACGATTATTTTAAAATGGCCCGCGACATGGTTTGTGAAATTATATCAAAAGTGTGCGAATCCCGATAGAAAGTAAAAAAAGACATCTCTGGTAATATGGGTCATATTGTTTTTACCGCTTCCACTAGAGACGAGCCGTTTTCTTTGCTGTAAAGCTGTAAACATGTCCGTTGCGAAACGGTGCTCCATATTCCCTCTCTGACAAACAGAGGCTGCATGTCAGTCAACTTGCAAAGTCTACTCTGGGCCTGTGATCTTGGTTATAACAGGCGATGAAATGATACAATGTATCAACACGGCTTGCTTTGCCCTGTGCTGTTCCAATGTAACAAATGTACAACTCATGTACAACAGAAGACTCATCAGGGTCTGTCTGCATCCCTGTTCGCCATCCCTGCTAAATTCTATTTTTTTTTACACTGATGGGAGGAATAGATGTACATGAAGAGTGGACAGAGAGAAGCTGTGAGAGTGGGCTGGTAGGGGATGGGGCTGGCTGATTACAGATGCCACATGTGATGTGGGCATGGAAGTGAAGTAGATAGTGAAGTGGACCCATGCATACAAGAGACTAGTGGCTGTTGTTTCAATTCAACTGAATGTATAAACCAAACTGAGTATATCAACATTCTCTAACAGGCGCCAGCGGTTTCTTTCGATCTGTAGGGCTGAAAAATGTGGTAGTATCATATGAAACGGTACTACGGTATTCGAAGATGTTGGTATCATAAGTATCATGATGTTTTGGTACCGTGATATTACTGTGGTACCGTGCAACACTAGTCTGTACTGGTCAAGAGGAAAGCACCATTTTCATAGCCTCTCTGCCTTGCTTTGTTCACCTTTCGGGGCGGCAGGTAGCCTGGCGGGTAGGAGCGTTGGGCCAGTAACTGATAGGTTGCTGGATCGTATCCACGAGCTGACAATGTAAAAATCTGCCGTTCTGCCCATGAGCAAGGCAGTTAACCCGCTGTTCTCCAGGCGCCGATAATGTGGATGTCGATTAAGACAGCCCTCCGCTCCTCTTTGATTCCGAGGGGTTGGGTTAAATATGGAAGACACAGCCTCTCACCCTCAGCTCCAACTCATCTGCAACCACTAACCAGCCAGGACATTGTGTTCTGAACTGGAGAGTCTAGGCTACATGTAGGTCAACATAGCTCTCAGAGAAGTACTAGGCTGAAATGCCTCTAGTACAGGACTGTGTGACTTACTGCTAATGATTACTAATGATGTAGCATGTGTCCCAAATGGCACCCTGTTTCCTACATAGTGCACCACTTTTGATCAGGGCCCATAGGGCTCTGGATAATAGTAGTGTGCTATTTAGGGAATAGGGTGCCATTTGGGATGCCTATTGTACTGTATGCAGGTTACTTTGCACCTGTGGTCTGGCCGCTGTTTACTTGTGGAACCAAATGCTATTTGTAATTCACATCACCTTCACAGAGTCACAGAGCGAGCACAGTAAGTGCTTAAATAAAAGGGTCTCTCAGACGCGTTGAGTTCACTACACAAGTTGGTAGTGTTCAGCTGAATTGGCTAAGGAAGATAAAAGGGGTAGGGGGGTGTAAATGAATGATTTTCTGCACCTAGACCAAAACCAAATTAGAGCGGCTTCACTGCAGTCAGATTGGATGTCTTAATATAAAAAAATATACACTACCGTTCAAAAGTTTGGGTTCACTTAGAAAATGTCCTTGTTTTTGAAAGAAAAGCAATTTTTTTGGTCCATTAAAATAACATCAAATTGATCAGAAATACAGTGTAGACATTATTAATGGTGGAAACGGCAGATTTTGAATGGAATATCTACATAGGCGTACAGAGGCCCATTATCAGCAACCCTCACTCCTATGTACCAATGGTACGTTGTGTTAGCTAATTCAAATGTGTCATTATAAAAGGCTAATTGATCATTAGAGAATCCTTTTGCAATTATGTTAGCACAGCTGAAAACTGTTGTGCTGGTTAAAGAAGTGAAGAGGTGACTCTGGGATTTGATTTTACCTTAATTTAGGCAAGTCAGTTAAGAACAAATTCTTATTTTCAATGACGGCCTAGGAACAGTGGGTTAACTGCCTTGTTCAGGGGCAGAACGACAGATGTTTACCTTGTCAGCTCGGGGATTCGATCTTGTAACCTTGTGGCTACTAGTCCAATGCTCTAAATCACAAGGCTACCTGCCGCCGGGATGCTGGCCTTCTAGGCAGAGTTGCAAAGAAAAAGCCATATCTCAGACTGGCCAATAAAAAGAAAAGATAAAGATGGACAAAATAACACAGACACTGGACAGAGGAACTCTGCCTAGAAGGCCAGCATCCCGGAGTCGACTCTTCACAGCTGACGCTGAGACTAGAGGTTGACCGATTAATCGGAATGGCCAATTAATTAGGGCCGATTTCAAGTTTTCATAACAATCGGAAATCTGTATTTTTGGGCGACGATTTGCCGATTAAAAAAAAAAAAAATGTATACCTTTATTTAACTAGGCAAGTCAGTGAAGAACACATTCTTATTTTCAATGACGGCCTAGGAACGGTGGGTTAACTGCCTCGTTCAGGGGCAGAACGACAGATTTTCACCTTGTCAGCTCGGGGGATCCAAACTTGCAACCTTACAGTTAACTAGTCCAACGCAATAACGACCTGCCTCTCTCGTTGCACTCCACAAGGAGACTGACTGCCTGTTACGTGAATGCAGTAAGCCAAGGTAAGTTGCTAGCTAGCATTAAACTTATCTTATAAAAAACAATCAATCATAATCACTAGTTAACTACACATGGTTGATGATATTCCTAGATGTTATCTAGCGTGTCCTGCATTGCATATAATCTGACTGAGCCTACAAGCATACAAGTATCTAAGTATCTGACTGAACGGTGGTAGGCAGAAGCAGGCGCGTTAACATTCATTCAAACAGCACTTTCGTGCGTTTTGCCAGAGTGTCAAGCATTGCTTGAGTGTCAAGCATTGCGCTGTTTATGACTTTAAGCCTATCAACTCCCGAGATGAGGCTGGTGTAACCGAAGTGAAATGGCTAGCTAGTTGGCGCGCACTAATAGCGTTTCAAACTTCACTCGCTCTGAGCCTTGGGGTGGTTGTTTCCCTTACTCTGCATGGGTAATGCTGCTTCGATGGTGGCTGTTGTCGCTGTGTTGCTGGTTCGAGCCCAGGGAGGAGCAAGGAGAGGGACAGAAGCTATACTGTTACACTGGCAATACTAAAGTGCCAATAAGAACAGCCAATAGTCAAAGGTTAATGAAATACAAATGGTATGGAGGGAAATAGTCCTATAATTCCTATAATAACTACAACCTAAAACTTCTTACCTGGGAATATTGAAGACTCCTGTTAAAAGGAACCACCAGCTTTCATATGTTCTGAGCAAGGAACTGAAACGCTAGCTTTTTTACATAGCACATATTGCACTTTTACTTTCTTTGACAAAAAAATAGCTTTTCTTTCAAAAACAAGGACATTTCGAAGTAACCCCAAACTTTTAAACGGTAGTGTAGATATATAATAATAATAACAATAATTTAAAAAACAAATTAGGCCTAAACATCCGTTCTATTTAAGGATCATATCCTAAGGAACCATAGAGTTTAGAGAGTATCAGTGTGCACTGTAAAAGGTATTTATTCTATATTTTGGTTTTCTACTATGCATGTTAGTATCCCAAAGAGATTTCCCTTTGGAGATTAACGGAGTATAATCAAATTTTTCTGCTTGAGTCCCATGCACCCGTCTGTGACTGACACATTTTGATTATTAAGAACTGAGAAAGGCACCGACCGTCTGCTTTATTGAACCTTTATTTAACAAGGCAAGTCAGTTAAGAACAAATTCTTATTTACAATGACGGCCTACACCGACCAAACCAGGACAAATTGTGCTCCGCCCTATGGGACTCCCAATCACGGCCGGTTGTGATACAGCTTGGTTTTGAACCAGGGTGTCTGTAGTGACGCCTCTAGCACTGAGGTGCAGTGCCTTAGACCGCTGCGCCACTCGGGAGCCAACATTTTAAGGGCACAGCATAGTCCGTCCCAAATGGCACCCTATACAGTGCACTACTTCCCTATGTGCAGTGGTCAAAAGTAGTGCATACATAGGGAATTGGGTGCCATTGGGACGCAATAGTGTTATCTCTGTTAGAGGATCAAACTGTGACTGGAAGAGGCATACAGATAGACAACAGGGCCCTTCCTTGACCAGCTATAGTTTCACAGGGGCTCTGAGGGTTATTATGCAACCCAATGCCACATGAGGCACCGAATCAAGAAATTACATTACATAACGTAGCCTAGGCCTAATGTGGAGCATTCAGTCAGCCCCAGGGGCAGCCAAGTGGTAAACAGGGTACTCCACCATGAACAGGGAGAAAGAGCAGATTGTGTGTGTATGGTGTGTGTGTTTCAGTGTGTGTCTGTCAGTGTGTGTATGAGTGTGTAGCCTACGGTGTGGGAAATAGGGTATCCTTCTCTTCTGCCCTGAGAGCCTGCCTAAGAGGAGGACTAAGGTATTCTAGCAACCTGAAAGGACAAATGCATGTAGCTACTATACACAGAAAAAGACAGAAAGAGCCTTGTGTGAATAGAGGTGTTGCTACTCATTATAATGCAAGAGGCACTTTGAGACTCGCTTTAAATAAAGACCAAGCCATGTCAATCAACTCCCCTCCACTCGCCCCATCCCGCCTCGCTCCCCCTGCCCCCTCATTTAGATTCAGGAGAGGAATTTAAGGCCTGGGTTTAGAAAGAGAAAGAGTATGATTTTTTTTTTTAAAGAGAGGGATAAAGAGATGTAGAGGGATAGAGAGAGAGGCTCAAAGACCTCTCTGATGAGGATAGGCTACCCGTCCTGTTGGTGGATGACGCATAGAGCTGTGGGTTGGCAGCGCACTACATTGCAGCCTGCCATAAAAGAAGGGACAGTGTCTGACAGAACAACCAACCTGCACATGTCCTCTATGCCATTGCTTTTGTCCATTGTATGGATTTTTTTTTACCCTTGATTATTGTTGTTCCTGATTGTCCCATTGACAATCTTGATGATAATTATTTAAATTATGTTAATATTGTAAATGAATCACTTAAGGACAGAGACCCACAGGGAATTGTGTGTGTGGAATTATATGCTTTAGCAATATGCACATTGTTACGGGATGGAGAGAGAGAGATTTAACATAGAATAGAGTCATGGCAGCACAGCATCATTCACTTCCTAGTTTTTCACTTATCATGCTGTGCACAAGTGATGCTGCCTGCCATTATATTGGCCCACTTAGCCTATTTCAGGTCCACGTTTGGTTTACTGAGCCGTGCCACCATGCACGCACTCACAAACACACACACAATTCCCTGTGGGTCTCTGTCCTAGTCACGTCAATCAATAGTCCCTGTGCATTTCCAATACAGTTTTACATCGGTAGAGCTGCAGCAGTTGGAACACTAGAACTCTCTTCTGACAGATGTGCACCATGCACTCTGGGAGTTAAGAGTTCTCGGCAACGAGTGAAGAAGCAGTCATCCTGACCTAGGCTAACCCAAGGGACATTCTGCACTCTTTCTCTGCCTACACTTGGGCTAAGGTTTTATTATGGATGTATTTGGATTTCATTAAGTTAGCTTAAATTCGTGAGAATCCTAAATATAGGCTAAACAACACCCTACTTTATACTCTTGATTCTTTAATCTGGTACCGATTCTCTTCATGGGATAGAAACACTATGAATAAGTAGAGACACAAGCTAAGCAGAGATTTAACACCAAAAATACATTTGAAATAAGATGATTGTAAAGGCTTTAAAATGCCACTGACACAGTCAACATGTGTATTAAGTTACTGGCGACTAAATGTCACCATCTGCTAACAGCAGCCCAATAAAGAACAAATGGAAAATAATAAAACACTTCCTTTCGAAGCAAAAGTTTCCATTCCAGACAGTGGCTTACCACCAAGGGTTTAAAACGACAGTATATAGTATCAAGAAAGAGAGAGAATTTAAAAAAGAATGAAAGAAAGAAATAGGTATAGATAAAGTGCCCGCTGTTCCAATATTGGGCAATGCCAATTACTGGAGAACGAGGTTGGGCAAGGCAAGGCGGGTCCTTTTCTACAGATGGCAACGCCAAATATATACGGGCAAACATAGAATTCAATGTAGAAATGCTTGAGCTAAGATGATCCTTTTCCAAATGGATTTTATATTTTTCTTTGGCATAGCCATTCTCCATAGTAGGACGCAAGGTGCATAGTAGGCCTAATCGATAAAGCGCATGTCAACCACCATGCTGCTTGAATCCATGCAGCACATTCAGTAGCAGCAATCGCTTCCAGCTAAAGTGAGTCAGGTAAGGTGGTTAAAGAGAGTTGTCTAGGTGGTATTGTAACAAGGCAGCAAGTCCAGCTCGTTCTACACAGTTGCATTCTAGAATTCCTTTGTGAAGTCCACCTGATGTTCCAACTGCCTCGCCCAGACTAGACTGCATCACTTACTCACTTAAGTGATAATGCCAGAGAAGCTGGTGTTTGGAGGATATAGTGGCATGGGTGTTGTTAGGAGGATGCCACTATATCCTCCAAACACTGGCTTCGAGAGCATTATCATTTTTATACAATTGGTTACCAAAATATTTAAACAATGATTAAAATATTTTCATATTTTGATTAATTTATTCATACTATTTCATCCTTCCACAAAATACAGTCCCGACACAAATCTAGGGTTGCTACCCAAGCTGGCTGGTCGTTCGTTCTATCGGTTTGGTTGCCAGAGACGCGACCCAGATGTTCAGTCTTTTTGTTCTGTATCTATGGACGCGACCCAGTCGTTCATTCTAAATTGTCAATTGCCATACTGGCTGGCAATGTTCTTACGACTAACTTACAGTCATGTCAAAAAGTGCAGCCAGAATAACAGCAACGTAGCCACATTTGAATTTGTTAAAGCTGTTTTCTAGTGGCATTTATTTGGATACATCCATGACAATGAGCTAATGAGGTGCGATTTCACCTGGCATTGAGAATGTGCTCAGTCATCAGGACACTGTTGTTCAGGAGGTAGCCAACAACACAGCTAACACAATCACCTCAAACTGCAGCAAGAAAGACAACAAACTAGTTGTAATTAATTTCATTTTACCCTTTTTCAATTTACATTTCTTTGTACAGTGCCTTTGGAAAGTATTCACATCCCTTGATTTTTTCCACATTTTGTTATTTTACAGCCTTATTCTAAAATGGATTCAATCGTTTTTTCCCCTCATCAATCTATACACAATAGCCCATAATGACAAAGCAAAAATTGTTTTTTAGAAATTTTAGCAAATGTATTACAAATAAAAAACTGAAATATCACCATTACATAAGTATTCAGACCCTTTACTCAGTACTTTGTTAAAGCACCTTTGGCAGCAATTACAGCCTTGAGTCTTCTTTGGTATGACACTACAAGATTGGCACACCTGTATTTGAGTTTCTCCCATTCTTCTCTGCAGATCCTCCCAAGCTCTGTCAGGTTGGCTAGGGAGTGTTGCTGCACAACTATTTTCAGGTATCTCCAGGGATGTTCGATCGGGTTCAAGTTCGGCCTCTGGCTGGGCAACTCAAGGACATTCCGAAGCCACTCCTGCGTTGTCTTGGCAGTGTGCTTAGGGTTGTTGTCCTGTTGGAAGGTGAACCGTCGCCCCCAGTCTGAGGTCCCGAGTGCTCTGGAGCAAGTTCTAATCAAGGATCTCTGTCCTTTGCTCTGTTCATCTTTGCCTCGATCCTGACTAGTCTCCCAGTCCCTGCCACTGAAAAACATCCCCACAGCATAATGCTGCCACCACCTTGCTTCACCATGGAGATGGTGCTAGGTTTCCTCAAGACTTGACACTTGGCATTCAGGCCAAAGACTTCAATCTTGGTTTCATCAGACCAGAGAATCTTGTTTCTCATGGTCCCGAGACTATTTAGGTGCCTTTAAGCAAACTCCAAGCGGGTTGTCATGTGCCTTTTATTGAGGAGTGGCTTCCGTCTGGCCACTCTACCATAAACGCCTGATTGGTGGAGTGCTGCAGAGATGGTTATCCTTCTGGAAGGTTCTCCCATCTCCACAGAGGAACTCTAGAGCTCTGTCAGAGTGACCATCGGGTTGTTGGTCACCTCCCTGACCAAGGCCCTTCTGCCCTAGGAAGAGTCTTGGTGGTTCCACTGTGTTCTTGGGGACCTTCAATGTTACAGAAATGTTTTGGTACCCTTCCCCAGATCTGTACATCAACACAATCTGTGCCTCTCGGAGCTCTATGGACAATTCCTTCTACCTCATGGCTTGGTTTTTGCTCTGACATGCACTGTCAACTGTGGGACCTTATACAGACAGGTGTCATGTCCAATTAATTGAATTTACCACAGCTGGTCTCCAATCAAGTTGTAGAAACATCTCAAGGATGGATCAAAGGAAACAGGATGCACCTGAGCTCAAGTCTCATAGCAAAGGGTCTGAATACTTATGTAAATAAGGTATTTCTGTTTTTATAAATTTTCTAAAAACCTGTGTTCGCTTTGTCTTTATGGGTTATTGTGTGTTCATTACTATGGGACAGCTGGAGATCGAATTTGAATATTGAAACAATGTTGCAAATGTCAGAGACAGACTGCAAGGTTTATAAAAATCTCTGCTGTTGAAAACTAAATGTTAGTCTAAAAGAAAATTGAGATCATGTCTAGATGATTTTTAAAGTGGAGATCAAGTTTATAACTTGCCTGGCTGGGCTGATGAGACAGTGGATTGCACAGTTAGATGGAACAGAGTAAAGAGGCATTTTAATGTCATAGATTTATCCGGTGGTACCTTGTGGAATAGACACAGGCTGGAATGCAGTTTTAACCAATCAGCATTCAGGATTAGACCCACCCGTTGTATAATCTCCAATAATCACTTATGATGCAGACAAAACCACACAAGTCTCATCACTGACTGTTCTGACTAGCCACAGCGTCAACTATTCAATTTATAAATGTTGTTTTGCATCAGCAGTTAATTGACAGTCACTCAATTAGCCCATGTCAGCAAACATTTTTTTTTTTAAATAGGTAAGTTAGCTGGCTAGACTATCTAAACTTGTAATAATCATGGGCCAACATTTCTCTCCACCCTTTGGCAAAATTAGCAGAATTGCAGGGAATTAGATATATATATATTTTTTAAATTATCTCTGCCCCATGGCAAAATGTGTGGAATTGCAGCAAACTTGATTTGAAACTGCAACTGCAACATGTTCTCAAAATGAGTATAATTGCATGAAAAGATCTCTTCTTTCCGCTGTCAAAAAGGGGGCCACTAAAATGTTCTGCTCGCAAGGTGGGGGGCCGGCTGACTGCATGTGTGAGTATGGATATGGGTACACAGACCCGCAAGCCACTGCAGACCCTCATGGTGAGTTCAGATTTGTTGTGGCCCCCACCCCCATTGCCCATCCCTGCTATAGTTAGTTACTCACTCACTCACCCACTCTCCCATTCTGACTTCTGAAGCAAGGCTAGTCACTGACTGACTGCTGTCAGTTACAGCTACTGTATCCCCAGAATCAACTGTTGTGTTCACATATCCCCTACATGGGGTGGCAGGTAGCCTAGAGTGTTGGGTCAGTAACTGAAAGGTTGCTAGATCGAATCCCCGAGCTGACAAGGTAGAAATCTATTGTTTTCCCCCTGAACAAGGCAGTTAACCCATTGTTCCTATGCCGTCATTGTAAATAAGAATTTGTTCTTAACTGACTTGCCTAGTTAAATAAAGTTTAAATAAATAAAAAACATAAACTGTTCACATAGCCCCAACTTCAGCTGTTCACATAACCCCAGCATCAGCTGTTCACATAACCCCAGCATCAGCTGTTCACATAACCGCAGCATCAGCTGTTCACATAAACCCAGCACCAACCCCATTCTGCACTTCAGATAAACTTGCATGCTCCAGGTAGGAGGCAGCACTCCACCCAACTGTGATGTGAACACTTCACCCCACCACACGCAGTCCCAGTAAAAATAACTTCAATAGGCTGTTTCCCTTCCCCTGTGTGCTCGCATTGTGTGTGTCTGTCTGTTTCCCTGTTTGTGTGTGTTACATAAAAAAATTATAAATAAATGCGGAGCAATCAATTACTGCTAAGATTAGAAAATTGCCAGTATTAATGTATTACTTGGTGCTTATCTCAAATCTTATTTGCCTTCTGTACAGATGTAAGATGTTAATTTGATCACACTTTCACAGAAGACCTTCCTGCAATGCAGGACATTTAAAGTTTGTAGTGCAGTGGTCACCAACCTTTTCTAAGACAAAATCACTTTCTGAGTCAAAATGCAAGCTGAGATGTACTGCTCAGATTTTTTTAACATGACTTAGACAAATGTAAGCCTACGCAACATTAACCTACTAAAAACAGTACTGTATCAATGAGGTTTGTGCAGTAAGGCCAATATATTAGCACCTCATATTGGCTTTGCTTGAATTGCGCTGCCAATGCATTGTTGTTCAGAGCATTTTTTATTTTTTTATATGTAAACATTTGAGCTAGGTGATCACACCGGTAATATATCCGCTGTTGTATTACTTGTGAGGCACAGCTGAGTGAGCATACATTTAAATACTTTACTGGGCTGATGGTGCATTCATCTGATGTTCAGTCTCAGAGGAGGGAGGGAGAGAGCAGCAGACTGAGGGTCCGCCTCTCAACGTCCCTCGGTTCTCCCTTTCCTCCGCTGACCAAAAAGGGTCACCGTCTTCCAGCTGATGGCGAAACTCAAGTCGCACCGCATTATTCCTGTCTCATGCACAAATTCATGTTGTTACTCCTACGAACTATATTCCCCGATATTAATAAAGACCCAAGCCTCTAATGATAACAATGCAAGCCTATAGCTACACTTTCCTACTCATTCATTACTGCTGCAGTGTTGGAAGAACGCACATTTTAATAGCCTAGAAAAGTGTTGAATAAAAAATGTTGACAGTGTTGAGTAAGAACTTAAACATGAACTCAGTCATAAAAACAGCAGC
Source organism: Oncorhynchus mykiss (assembly GCF_013265735.2). NCBI lineage: Eukaryota > Metazoa > Chordata > Actinopteri > Salmoniformes > Salmonidae > Oncorhynchus > Oncorhynchus mykiss. Next base: position 28,581,210 of record NC_048583.1, on the reverse strand, counting down.
ACTTTGCTGTGTTCGTTGACAGTCTCTCTAGTCATGGGTTTTAAAAGGTTTGAAATATCACAGTATAAACTTTGCTGTAGCTTTCTTTTAAGCCTGGCACGCTACTGCAGACATGTTAATCTGAGCCATCTGATTGGCCAGCGGTAGGCCTATAGTGCACTTGATTTGCTCTCCGGGCCTGCTGGGAAGGCAGAGTTTGTACCCTCAGACACATGAAATGATTAAAAATGGGAAGACTTTGCCAATCTGGCGCGCAGGACAGCTGAATCGGATGCACCTACAGGCAACAGCACGAGACAAAAACAAAACAAAAAGGAAAGCAAGGCTTTATCATTGTTTTTTTTTACAGAAATGTTTGGCGATTGACTAAGAATGCCTTGGAAATTGACCAGTCAATCGGGAACGACCAGTTGGTGACCACTGTTCCAGTGCATTTGAGGTTTAAAAAAGGCTTCCCAAAAAATGTATCAGCCCTACAAAAATGACCGTTAATTACAATTCACATAATAATGAACATTTCCAGCAAACTGGCTCAAATGAAGATCCTACACCTGTATGCTTCTAGTTGTCTGACTTGAGGGAGTGTGGCTGGCACAATTACCGTATGGATGTAGACCGTCATGAAAATAAAATAACAGTCATAACCGTTTAAAAAAAACGTTTTTTGTTGTTGTTGTTGTTGTGAGGAACGCACAACTGACTGACGATGGGACGCCCGGGCGTTTGTGCTGTTGAGTCCATTTCTGAGGTAACATGGACTCTACAACGTGATGAAACTTTGTTGCACCTTGCTGAAACAAGAAAGGTGTTTTAGCAAACCAGTCTTTGCTTTCCTAGGAAATGCCTCCCTGCAGCAGCAGCACATACAGTCAGGCGCGGAAGAGAAGAGAAAATGTCTATAAAATATATATTTTTTTCTTTAAAATTGTTTTGGTTTAGTTATCCGAATGGTAATTGCGATAACCACGGTTATTTGGTAGACCAATAACTGTCATCCAAAATGCCATGCCCGTCACAGCCCTATTGGCCCATAGGATGAGGAGCAGCTGCCATGTGCACTGACGTTATTATATAACAGGCGTGTCCACTTAATTGATTTGGAACCCATGACCACTTCAAGCACTGTGCTAGATGGCGCGTGTGTGTGATGTAGTTAGAGATAGGATGTGAACTAGCCAGGAATAACTGTTTTTTCCATGATGACAGCAAAACACAAGCACACACACGGCGATCAGGTGATTGATTTAATCATGACAAACTTGTGTGTGTGTGTGTGTGTGTGTTTAAATCACAGTTCTACACTGCCAAAGTAGTTGTTTGATATCTTTGTGGTCCAGACTGGGCATATGGTTGACAGAACAGCAGGTTTGGTACATCTGAAACAGCTTGACCACCAAATTAGGCTACACTGCCTCCCTTCATATTGAGTATTTTCAGCATATGGCATTATCACACACTTGGCACTGAGTGAGTGAGCAAGGACACTGATTGAGCGGCAACCTCCAAAGCTGCCATAGGCGTATATATCCCAAGCACAACTAATGTACTACTGCTATGTCCTAGTTCTGTGTCAACTGAGCGATTCATCTAATATTTTAGGATAACAAAATAAAAAAACATTTTAATGCATACATACAAATGTCCCATATTTTGGCAAGGATGTTATTGTGAGATTGAATGGATGTTCTGACACTAACGTCCAATCCTCTACTATCATTCCAGTATTTACACTGCATAGGATTTGTCCACTAAACTGTTGTCAGGAACGTGCCAGGCTGAACACTAAAGGACCATGTAGGATTTAGAAAATCATCTATTGAGTATAGTACATTTACAAATCCAGTCATTTAACTTACTTGATATATTATCTAGCGTTAGTTATTTTTTGACAACAAAGCAGAGACTTACTACTACTTAGATAAGCTGGTCCTCCTTGATAATTAGTAATGATGACAGTAACGTTAGCTAGCTATTGTAAACAATGCCAAACTGTGCCAACTTGTAGGCCTAAACACAAATGTCGTGATTTTGGGTAAGGACATGTCCTACATAATAACGTGGCTAGCATAGCTGTGGCAGGTTACGGTCTTTGCATCCTTTCCCACGGGTGTCATTTCGCGAATAAATCTCAACGAACCATGTGCACAAACTAGAGTAGAGTCAGGAAATCCAAGTAACTTACCAAAATACACAGTCTTGTCACACTTGGGGCACTTTGAAGCCATGTTGCGATGATTTTATATCGACGAAAGATCATATGAAGTGGTGTTCACAAAGTGCCTCACTGAAGCTCGAGCGTCTCCTCACTGCGCCTCATTTGCATAAACCCCGCCTCTCGCGCCTCACTTCTTTGGTCCAGCGCGCGGTCAGTCACTGATCCGGCGGGAGTCGGTAGAGCACGGTGATGTCTACGGAGTGGGACGGGAGCGCTCAGCCACTGACTCAATCACCCACTTTCTCCTATCCTCCCCCCCCCTTTTTTTTCCAACTCGGCGAGTAGGCAGTGTTTGTTTGATTCACAATGCGCTCTTTCACTGAAGAGGAGTAGGAATTTCTACGGGCGTGCGTGATAATGGCAGACGTTGACATTTGAAATCAGTTATCTGGCTGATTGAATGGCCATGGAGAGAGATGGGGGCTAATATAGTATAATCATTTATTTCATGACGGTGCCTTGACATTTGACGGTTCAATGTAAACTCCACACTGAAAAACATGTTATAGGGAGAAGAGGGAAACACACACACACATTGTACACATGGGTCACATTCTGCAGGTCCCAGCCCAAGAACTGACACTCACACACACAAACACACATTCTCCAGAAGCTATTTCTCAGAGCTCTGAGTTTCCCAGAATATTAGTACCACTAGTTAATCTGATCTCTGAGCTCACTATTTTTAAAAGCCTCCTTGTTCCAACCATCAGGCTGTCTCGCTGCTGAGTGTCTGTCTCACTGGCGCAGGTGACTGTGTGTGTGCCACAGAAGACATGACTTCATTACTAGTCATTCCCTCACTTTGCTGTGGTTGCATCCAGGTGTATGTTCGGCTCATTCAGCTGCAGTACAGAATCTGGCTCGGCACAAGACGATCAGCAGAAAGGAGAAAAGAGGGTTGGAGAAAGAGAGAAGGGAAATTGAGGGGAAGGGGATTTACAGTTTTTCTCAATCACTTTGGTTCATTTTTTGAAACAGTCTTAACATTCTCTAAACTGTAAGTGCAATTGTCACAACTGTTTTATGGGACATCACAACTCTATTGCATGTCTGCAAAATGTAGTAACTCACCCGAAACATTTAATTCATGCTTCAAAACCTAGTTATTGAGTCAGTAAATTGGCCAATGCCACCAAAATTACACTTTTTTTTTATCATCGTGTGAGCCTTACTGATCCAAAATGTTTAGATATTTTTTGACCAAATTTCAGTTTTGTTCTACTCTTTTGTTGACACTGACTGCTTACTGTACTATACCAGAATGTCAGTTTTGTCTAGCAGAAAGCTATTGTGTAAACACAGAGCATTTAAGGTACCTATTTCAATAGTAGGGAAAAGTTTACTGGGAAAAGTCAATACTGTACAATACTGTAGCACACAGAAAAATCATATGCACATTTGTACAGTACATACAGTACATGTATTGTTTGTAGCAATGTGTTACATGTAAACAGAAAATTAACATTTGCATGTCCATCTTTACATGTTTCTTACATGTAAAGTCATATATAGTGAACAGAGAATTTGCCACAAAAAGACATCCATGCCCCCCAAAAAAACACAACAGTGGAAAAAAAAGTGCTGTAGTTCTGTAAAAAACAATAAATTGTACCTCCTCACTATCACGTTCTGACCTTAGTTCCTTTGTTTTATCTTTGTTTTAGTATGGTCAGGGCGTGAGTTGGGGTGGGCAGTCTATGTTCTTTTTTCTATGATTTGGGATTTCTGTGTTTGGCCTGGTATGGTTCTCGATCAGAGGCAGCTGTCAATCGTTGTCCCTGATTGAGAACCATACTTAGGTAGCCTGTTTTCACCCTTGAGTTGTGGGTAATTGTTTTCTGTTGAGTGTTTGTATCTGCACCAGACAGAACTGTTTCAGTCGTTCACTTTATTGTTTTTGTTCAGTGTTCATTTACTTTATTAAAAAGATGGACACTTACCAGGCTGCGCATTGGTCCTCACCTTCTTCCACCACCTCGGACTGGGGCCCCTAGCAACGGGTCTCGAATGGACGGGAGATTCTGGCAGCACCGGACAAGTGGGAGACTCCGGCAGCTCCGGAGTAAAGGGCGATTCCGGCACCTGTCCTAAACCTCTTTCGTGTTCTGTTATTAGGTCTCTGTAAAGTGTATTTAGGAAGGCCAGGAGAAGTTGGGTGTTATAGGGCCCAATGTGTGGAATATGTGTGCTCACACCATTCTCAGAAACGGCAGCACACATTGTAATATTGTCCCCACGTTGGCCTGGTGTGGCAATTGTGGCTTGGTGTCCAATGAGATTGCGGCCACATCTCCTGCCTTTGGACAGATTGAACCCAGCCTCTCCACAAAAACAAGAATGCGAGTAATTTCATGTCCTTCCAGCTCCATTATTCTCTATATAGTAACACAGAAATAAAATATAAAGTTAGTTTTGTATAGTCTATTCTAGAATCAGACAGTTTAGTAAAGAATAAATGTTTTCTTCTCTTATGGGTATCTACAACTTCAAGAAGTATATACAGGCATCATTGAAGTACAGTAGAACTCCCATTACAATATACCATGTTCACACCAATGTTTTACCTAGACATACTGGTACCACAGCTCCTTCAATCTGTCACTATTCCTCTCAAATGGCACCTTGTAGAATTGTTTCATAGTCATTTAAAAAAAATGTAATCTCTGTCACATTCTGTTAAAGGTCCCCAAAGCACACACATCCCTGGGTGGCTCCTCTTCTCAGTTCGCTGCAGCTGGCGACTGGAACGAGCTGCAACAAACACTCAAACTGGACAGTTCTATCTCAATCTCTTAATTCAAAGACTCAATCATGGACACTCTTACTGACAGTTGTGGCTGCTTTGCGTGATGTATTGTTGTCTCTACCGTCTTTGTGCTGTTGTCTGTGCCCAATCATGTTTGTACCATGTTTTGTGCTGCTACCATGTTGTGTTGCTACCATGTTGTGTTGCTAACATGTTGTTGTTATGTTGTGTTGCTACCATGTTATGTTGTTGTCTTAGGTCTCTCTTTATGTAGTGTTCCGTTGTCTCTTTTGTTGTGATGTGTGTTTTGTCCTATATTTATATTGTATTTATTTATTTTAATCCCAGTTCCCCGTCCCCGCAGGAGGCCTTTTGCCTTTTGGTAGGCCGTCATTGTAAATAAGATTTTTTTTCTTAACTGACTTGCCAAGATAAATAAAGGTGAAATAAAAAATAAAAAAAATAAAAATCTCTCTTAGCCTGATGGAATTGTTGGCTATGACCATGTTGCAAATGTCTTGTTCTTGCTGATGGCTGAATACTGCTGTTCTGCCACCAGCATGTGGTCGTTGTGCAGTCCTATATATGACATGCAGAATTCACAAATAGATCATGTTACAGATAATATATTGCATTCAAAATGTGCTGTATTACTGTATATTCCTCATACATATCTTACAGTACATGCTCACAGTATGTGATTTTCAGACTTGCATTTACCTTTACAATAGTTGCTGTATTGTTGTGAATGAAATGCTGTACCAAAAGTAAAGAACGAGTACATGTTAACCTGTTTTCCCTACCGAATGTTTGCACAATTGATGACACTGTGGACCTGTTTTACATTAGGCTGTACTCTCCGACCAGCCTCTTCCATTGTCAGACCATGGTTTATGATATGGTCCACATTTGTGGCTCTGATTACATCCTTCATGTCTTCTACCTCTTCCTCTATTATGTCTTCCCCTAACACCACCACCACCACGCATTCTTACACATCTTCTGATCTTCTATTCCACGAGCATGTAGCTGCTGTTCAGGGCTGTGATGCCCCTCCATGTTCAAAATGACAGTGATTGTGCTGTGGGCAAGCTCCATATATATGCTTCCAAACTTGATTGGTGATTGGTAAGATTGTGATTCCTAGTGGTTAGAGCGTTGGCCTAGTAACCGAAAGATTGCAAGTTCATATCCTCGAGCTGACAAGGTACAAATCTGTCGTTCTGCCCCTGAACAGGCAGTTAACCCACTGTTCCTAGGCCGTCATTGAAAATAAGAATTTTTTTCTTAACTGACTTGCCTAGTTAAATAAAGGTCAAATATATATATATTTTTAAACTATGTCACCTGGCAGGTAATTTGCCAATTTAGCAGACATCACAAACATTCCATGTCATAGATATTGATGGAATATACATGTATGTATGTATGTATGTCTGACTGATTCTGATCATTGAATGGATCATTTTGCATGTGATGGCCCACACGATGAAAGAATGTTTAGAAGTTGTGAAGAGTATGATAATTACACTGAGAATCAACTCATCAGTTGGATCAGCCATGTGCATGTAGTTATTGTGCAAATTGTAGACAATTGTACTTACTATTTTGGACACGTGCCAAAACACGTGCAAGTTGTTTAAATTAATAAGAAATTCAAATCTGGTGTGAACAACAAACTAATTGTTCAGAGATTTGAACCTATAGTTTTGAATTTTTTTAATTCTCATTAGAGAATTGAGCTAAAGCGATTGAGAAAAAGTGTAATAACTTGAGATCTGAAAGAGATGCCTCCCAGCCTGTGATAGGGAAAGAGAACCGACTGAGCATGAGAGTTAGGCAGGAAAATGGTGAAAGATAGCAAGAGAGATCAAGAGAAAAAGGGGGGAAAGTATAGTGTAAAGAGAATGGATGAGGGGATGGAGGGAATGGATGAGGGGATGAAGGGAATGGATGAGGGGGTGAAGGGAATGGATGAGGGGGTGAAGGGAATGGATGAGGGGGTGAAGGGAATGGATGAGGGGGTGAAGGGAATGTATGAGGGGGTGAAGGGAATGTATGAGGGGGTGAAGGGAATTGATGAAGTGATGAAGGGAATAATGGATGACGTGATGAAGGGAATGGATGAGCGTGTGAAGAGAATGGATGAGGGGATGAAGGGAATGTATGAGGGGGTGAAGGGAATGTATGAGGGGATGAAGGGAATGGATGAAGTGATGAAGGGAATGGATGATGGGATGAAGGGAATGGATGAGCGGGTGAAGAGAATGGATGAGGGGATGGAGGGAATGGATGAGGGGATGAAGGGAATGGATGAGGGGGTGAAGGGAATGTATGAGGGGGCGAATGTATGAGGGGGTGAAGGGAATGTATGAGGGGGTGAAGGGAATGTATGAGGGGATGAAGGGAATGGATGAAGTGATGAAGGGAATGGATGATGGGATGAAGGGAATGGATGAGCGGGTGAAGAGAATGAATGAGGGGATGGAGGGAATGGATGAGGGGATGAAGGGAATGGATGAGGGGGTGAAGAGAATGGATGAGGGGATGAAGGGAATGAAAGACGGGATGAAGGGATGAAGAGAATGGATGAGGGGATGAAGGGAATGGATAACGGGATGGAGGGAATGGATGAGAGGATAGAATGGATGAGGGGATGAAGGGAATGGATGAGGGGATGAAGGAAATGGATGAGGGGATGAAGGGAATGGATGAGGGGATGAAGGGAATGGATGAGGGGATGAAGGGAATTGATGAGAGGATGGAATGAATGAGGGGACGAGGGGATGAAGGAAATGGATGAGGTGGATGAAGGGAATGGATGAAGGGATGGAGGGAATGGATGAGGGGATGGATGGAGGCTGGAATAAAGGGGGAAAATGACAGTGTAAATGGGATCGATGAAGGGAATGCTACGGTGAGGCCTATTTATATACAGTCTATGGGCCTAGAATGTGCCTGGCCTGGGCTTGGTCTGGAGGGGACTGAAGTGGCTAAACAGATCCAGGTCAACAGGCATCAGAAAATCACTCTGATCTGCTACTTGCTTCAGAGTTTAGACCTCGGCACGAGCCTTGTCGCAGATCTGTTTGTAAGATCAGATCTGTAAGTTATAACCAATGACCTAGTAGTTGGCTATACGGCACAAACATATCTAGGACCAGGCTACTAAACCACTGCCACTATCTCAGACAACATATGGTACCACTCTACAGAGTGCTCTGATTATAGTGTTCCATTTTGAGGGTTTTTGTAACACTTCGTGGTGTAGGAAATCAACTTAAATTTAACACTATTGGGTAAGTAATACTCACAGTGTAATTTCTATTCAAAGCTAGTGTTAATCTAGAGTCAACTCCTACTAGTGGTATGCAAAAACACTGTTACAGTAAGTGATTTTGGGTGTTATTTTAGAACTAATTTGCATATGGTGCCTTTTCTTTTCGAGTAAATTGCAGAGTTACCACCCATGACTGTATTTGTTAGTGACAGAGAGATAGTTATTGAATTCTTGCCTTTTAAAAGCCTGTGGCTTTCACCAAATTACTACCTAGGTGAATATTATCATTACAAATTTTACTTGATGACAATACATCACATATATCATAAGGCCTTGCTTTGATGGCCTAGTTTTCCCCCTAACAGAATGGTGTTAGGAAAATCCTGGTTTACAAATTACAGGCATCATCAGGCCTGCAAGTCACATTATGCTGGCTGGCAATGTGATGTCTAATTCCTTTTAGAATTCAGACAGAGTTTTTATTCAACCACAACTTGTATTCAGAATGACTACCAAGGTTAGGAACTCAGATAAAGGAGACTACCTCAACCATTTAAACCGGAACAACCATTTCAGTGACGCGTGCAATAAATGTAACTAACTGATTGTATTTGTTTAGAAAAATGTATGTTATTAATCTTGAAAAATGTTATTTATTATCTTTGTGTAGCATAAGATAATCAATCAATGTACATGCATAGCATTCTGGGAAATATGGTAATGATGGGTGTAGTTTTGATGGGACTGTGTTACTCTCCACAGTGTAAAACAATAACTCTGGTTATTAACACCAACACTGGGGTTGTTTTTACACTACTGGGTGTTAATTTAACTCTAACAGAGTGAATTCTCTGTTGGAACATTGCTGGAAAATTCTCTGTTGGAGAGGAGTCAGTCAGTAGGCCTAAGCAGACAGGGAGACTGACAACAGACAGACAGACATATAGTCTATGACCACTATTCTCGAACACTAAAGTCTTATCAAGGATTGAACGTTCTGAGTGAGAGTGAGTGGGCATGTATCTGTTTTAATGGATAAGAACAAGGGGAGGGGGAGTGAGCTTTATCTAACCTCTTCTCTCTGTATCTCGTCATCTGAAGGACTCTTCCAAGTCGTTAAAAAAAAACCAGTTAGCCAAAGCCCAGGCTCCAACCCCAGTCTCAGCCTCTGCCCCAAACTCATACCCTTGCCTCAGCCCCAGACTACCCTCCCCGCTACCCAGGCTCAGACTACATGCCCTCTGGCTGGGGCTGCCTATGTGCCCTGTCTCAGATTCCACTGAATGTCATTTTCACTGTTAAAGGGGATATTGTTTCACTCAGCGATGCACATCCTTATGTCTCTCTCTAGGGAGTTCCCCCCAGCTCCCAATCCCCAGTGTTCTAACCCTCCAACCGCAACCCCTCTCTGATCTAAAACATGCATTTACAGACAAAGTATTTATTCAAATCTGTTATTTCATTTCCAGCTCTGTGTTTGTTTACGAAGGGGGGAAGCATATTGCTTTGGGTTGTTTGGATGGATGTTTGTTTCCAGTGTTGTGTCTCCAGGGGAGTGGCACACATGAAAATTCACATAGTGGAGGGAAGGAAGGAATAGCGGGTTGAAACAGCAGTAGGAATAGAAGCTTTTGAGGTTTGACATTTCTATTTCCACCATATAGTTCTGTGTGATCCCTACCCTCCTTCATCTCCCACAGTATATACTATTACATAATATTATTATGCTATTACATAATAACATACTATTACCCTTACTGGAATGGCCAGCTCAGAGGTTCAGCATTTGAGGATTACACAGTATGAAGGCGTTACACTGTAAATGCACGCAGGAGAAAGCATGTCGTAGGCATACTGTGTCTTTGTGTGTTTAATCAGCAATTAAAAAACGGCTGATGTTTTTATTAATGAAAGGAACGAAAGACTAAGCTGTGTTCAGTGCTGTTGCTGCCTTTTGTGTGACTGATTGGTAATTGATCAGTGATCCATCGTCGCAATGTTTTTTTGGCTGAGCCAGGGAAATTGTCAGTCGTTATTCTGCTGTGTGTGCCCTTCTTTTATGTGATGTGCTCTTTTACACGGCACCCTTCAGCAGAGGGCTCCCTCACCACTGCCAACCTATCAGACAGCTCATTCATCATCATGTCCTTCTGTCCACCCCCCCCCCCCCCCCCCCCACCCAGTTTGCATGTGGGAAGCTATTATCATGCTTATGTATCGGTGGACCTAAAGACTTGTGTTAGAGCCCCAAACTAGTGCCTAGACTTAAGCTCAGCTGACTGACACATTTCATCCACCCCTAGTTTGTATGTGGGAAGCCTTTAATTAAAGATGCACTCGAACATTTGTAAAATTTTAGCCACTAGTTTTGAAAATGGGCTCTTGAGCCAGTGTACTACTTCATCCAATTGTGTACTATGTGATCTATTTCATATGTTACAAATCCAATTTGTGCAATAGGATACCAGTAGTGTAGTCATAAATTATTTGGTGGGTGGGCCTGTAGAAACGTGTATGGGCCAAAGAAAACAGTTAACTTCCTGCAATTATACACATTTAGCCATGGGACAAAGCTTAAAATGTGAAGTTTTACAGCTAATCTCGTGCTATTCTACATATTTTGCCAGGAGGCTGAGGGAATATGATACATTTTTAAACTCTAATTCAAGCTAAAACATAGGTGTGTTGACTGCGATAAAGGCACTGGATTATAATTTATGAGATGCCTTGTTTGCTAAATGAATAAATGAAGCAGAGGCATGGTGCATATAGCCATAGAATCACAGTGACATATGCCTCAATGCGGTCATATCTGTGGCTTATTGGGGGTGTGGCTTTCAGTTAGTTATTTTTGGCCACCCATCCCATGAGAGTGAATGTCATTCCAGTGCACTGATTGCTATGAATTCTATCTGATGGTGCCTGCATGTTTAGGTAAAAAGACAAATAATGTCCCATTTGGAACACTGACAAGTAGAGAGCATAAAAAATATATACAATACCAGTCAAAAGTTTGGACACACCTATTCATTCAAGGGTTTTTCTTTATTTTGTACTATTTTCTACATTGTAGAATAATAGTGAAGACATTAAAACTATGAAATAACATACATGGAATCATGTAGTGACCAAAAAGTGTTAAACAAATCAAAATATATTTTATATTTGAGATTCTTCAAAGTAGCCACCCTGAGCCTTGACGACAGCTTTGCACACTCTTGGCATTCTCTCAACCAGCTTCATGAGGTAGTCACCTGAAATGCATTTCAATTAACAGGTGTGCCTTGTTAAAAGTTAATTTGTGGAATTTCTTTCCTTCTTAATAATGCGTTTGACCCAATCGGTTATGTTGTGACAAGGTAGGGGTGGTATACAGAAGATAGCCCTATTTGGTAAAAGACCAAGTCCATATTATGGCAAGAACAGCTCAAAAAGTAAAGAGAAATGACAGTCCATCATTACTTTAAGACATGAAGGTCAGTCAATCTGGAACATTTCAAGAACTTTGAAAGTTTCTTCAAGTGCAGTTGCAAAAGCATCAAGAGCTATGATGAAACGGGTTCTCATGAGGACTGCCACAGGAAAGGAAGATCCAGAGTTACTTCTGCTGCAGAGGATAAGTTCATTAGAGTTACCAGTCTCAGAAATCGGCAATTAACTGCACCTCAGATTGCAGACCAAATAAATGCTTCACACAGTTCAATAAACAGACACATAAACATCAACTGTTCAGAGGAGACTGCGTAAATCAGGCCTTCGAATTTCTGCAAAGGAACCACTACCAAAGGACACCAATAAAAAGAGTCAAAATGTGAGATTTTTGGTTCTAACGGCTGTGCCTTTGTGAGACACAGAGTAGGTGAACGGATGATCTCCGAATGTGTGGTTTCCACCGTCAAGCATGGAGGAGGAGGTGTTATGGTGCTTTGCTGGTGACACTGTCACTTAACCAGCATGGCTAGCACAGCATTCTACAGGAACACGCCATACCATCTGGTTTGCTCTTAGTGGGACTGTCACAGGACAATGACCCAAAACATACCTCCAGGCTGTGCAAGGGCTATTTGACCAAGAAGCAGAGTGATGAGTGCTGCATCAGATGACCTATCCTCCACAATCACCCAACCTCAACCCAATTGACATGGTTTGGGATGAGTTGGACTGCAGAGTGTTGGAAAAGCAGCAAACAAGTGCTCGCATATGTGGGAACTCCTTCAAGACTGTTGGAAAAGCATTCCAGGAGACTACCTCATGAAGCTGATGAGAGAATGCCAAGAGTGTGCAAAGCTGTCATCAAGGCAAAAGGTGGCTACTTTGAAGAATCTAAAATATATATTTTGATTTGTTTAACACTTTTTTGGTTACTACATGATTCCATATATGTTATTTCATAGTTTTGATGTCTTCACTATTAATCTAGAATGTAGAAAATAGTAAAATAAAGAAAAACCCTTGAATGAGTATGTAAAGCTCATCTGAAGAAGTGGACCAAGATGCAGCGTGAGGTAGGTTAATCATATTCTTTAATGCTAACCAGGAAAACCAAGAAAGAGAAAACCAATGACACGTACAGCCTTGTAGGGCTCAACCGCAACAAATAACAACAAGATCCCACAACATAGGTGGGAAAAAAGGCTACCTAAGTATGATTCCCAATCAGAGACAACGATAGACAGCTGCCTCTGATAGCGAACCACACTCGGCCAAACACAAAGAAATACAACACATAGAATGCCCACCCAAATCACACCCTGACCAAACCAAATAGAGACATTAAAAGGCTCTCTAAGGTCAGGGAGTGATAGAGTAGGTGTGTCCTAACTTTTGACTGGTACTGTACATATTTATTGTTGTTGTTGCTCAGTCTGATTGGGTGGGCCTGGCTCCCCAGTGGGTGGGACCCGGCCCACCAAGGCCCACGTGGCTGTTTAATACAAATGTGTTGTGCTTAAGATCCCAGAGTGCATCTTTAACAAGCTAATGTAACAGAGGTGGTTCGGGTGAACTACGCCGGTGTGATGATGAGTAAGTAACTTTGTCTGAGACTTCAAGACTTGTGTTAGCGAGCTAACACATGGTTGTAGGAGGAAGGATCCCAATATTTTAACCCCAGTCCGTCTCACTTATACAAATAATTATTGAACGATGTAGCCTAAGGGCTTATCACATAAAGAGCTTTCTCAATACGAGGTGCTGCAGATTCAGAGAACTACAGAGTCGCATCCCTACTGTATGTCTGCAGTTCACTGAATCTGCACCAACTTGTATTGAGGACATTCTGTATGCAATAAGCTCTTACATCGTTCAAGAATGATTGCGTAAATCAAACCAACTGTGGATTCAAAATGAAAAAAGTTTTGTCAAAAAACAGATCTCAGTCTTTGCTCTGTTTGACATGGCTGCGTGTGTGAGTGTGTGTGTCAGAGAGAATGAGCGAGAGAGAAAGAGTAGAGGAGAGAAGGAGAGAGGGAGAGAGAAAATAGTTCATTGTCTCCTGTTTGACATATTCTGTCTGCTATCTTTTTCTGCTGGGAACTCCCTGGCTAAATCGGGAACGATATCTGCTCTGCTTCAGCGAGGAGGTCTTGCCCACATGGCCCTTCCATGGCAATCCAATTTTTTTCTAATAAAAAGGATAAAATCCCACTGGAAAGTTTCCTGAACGCCAGCGTTTAACAAAGACTAGTCTGTGTTTCTACATCATAGCAAGGCAAGGGGCCCTTTTAAATTTATAACAGAGCCTAGTCAGTACACTTGGTCTCAGCCAGCAGCATTTTATTTTCACAGTTTTGTTCCACTTGACGCAAGCAAGGAAACTTAGTTAGCGCACACAGTGTTCTGCTCCGTGTCGCATAAATAAACCCTTTCAACATTGGGCACTAGACGGAACAGGAAAACAAAGAGTTCTTGTCTCTCTGAGGTACACACAGGTCCCATCCTGTTGTTAGTTAGATCCTGGAAGGGCCCTTTACAAGAGGACATCCCTTGAGTTTTCCTGCTGTTTCCTAATGGAGAACAGGGCTTGAGGTGTGGATGTCTGTGGCAGACAGCTCTAGTGCAGCCTCAGCCTCGCCATCTGGTACACCTGATCTTGACTCCACACCATTTATATTTTAGTTATCAGACACTCTTATCCGAACGACATACAATCAGGGCACTTAACTAAAGTAGGTAAAACAACCACATGTACGTTTCCACCATCCCCTTTCTTTCTCCATTTACAGAACTCACTATTTCCACATTGCATCTGTAGGCAGTCTGGGCACACAGTACAGTACACTCTGTGACACTGACTATACCATTTAGCAATGCATCAGAACTAGGAGGAGGCCTGCTAAAGAAAATGGTTGGCAAATATTGAAACGCGTGTGGGTGTGTACTGTATAACCAGATGACTGAAGTAGCAGCTAACTGCCAGACTTTGAAGTATCACAGCTTTGCAAGGTGGTGGTGTGGTGATAGCCAATAAAAAGACAGACCTGGAATTCGGAATAAGATCAATTCTGAATTGGGAGTCTCTAAAGCCAATTGCCATTCCATATTCCATTGATATCTTTGCCATGGCATTGATACCATTTTCATGGTCTCTGCTTTGTGGTTTTCAGCATACACCACACATACCATCATCCCTCCACCAACTCTCAGGGTTTCTCTGTGAAGATTGAACAGCACTTGGAGGACATTTGTAACAGCTATCTCTCCAACTGAACGTATCCGGGTCTTGGTTGGATCCTGCCTGGTATTCTTGGCATATGGTGTTCCTCCTGTGCTATGGAGGGTGAGTGGATTCCCCTGCAGGTTGGAGCAGACGGAGACAGTGGTCCTTGGCTTCAGGAGAAGAAAATGGAGGTGCATTAGACACACACTCATAAAAGAGGCATTATAAACTTGGGTGGGACAAGCCCTGAATGCTGATTGGCTGAAAGCCATGGTATATCATACCGTATACCACGGGTATGACAACATTTATTTTTACTGCTCTAATTACATTGGTAACCAGTTTATTATAGCAATAAGGCACATTGGGGGTTTGTGTTATATTGCAAATATACCATGGCTAAGGGCTGTATCCAGAAACTCCTCGTTGTGTCGTGCATAAGAGCAGCCCTTAGCTGTGGTATATTGGCCATATACCACACCCCCTCGGGCCTTATTGCTTAATTAGACCACAACCCACACAATTTTTGACTTTATAACATTCCCAGAAGGCTTGGATTATTGAGTCATTATTAGTTTTACACGTCAGATATGTGTCACGTTCTGACCTTAGTTCTTTTGTTATGTCTTTGTTTAGTATGGTCAGGGCGTGAGTTGGGTGGGTTGTCTATGTTCCTTTTTCAATGATTTGGGATTTCTGTGTTTGGCCTGGTATGGTTCTCAATCAGAGGCAGCTGTCAATCGTTGTCCCTGATTGAGAACCATACTTAGGTAGCCTGGTTTCACTTTTGAGTTGTGGGTGATTATTTTCCGTGTCAGTGTTTGTTCCACACGGGACTGTTTCGTTTGTTTCATTTATTCACGTTGTTATTCACGTTGTAAGCAATATGAACCATACCACGCTGCGCATTGGTCCTCCGATCCTTCCTACTACTCCTCCTCGACTGAGGAGGAGGAAGACATCCGTTACAATATGACTGCCATTGTGCTGTAGAATTTATGTTTTTTGTATCTTAATTCTAAAACATTAATTTATACTGGATTAACTTCTCAGTGATCCCTTCGCGCAACGGGATTGGTTTGACAACACCCAGTGAAATAGCAGTGGAACAGTGCGAGGAGGGATACCGAAGGATGGAGGCAGCACGGCAGCGCGGCTGGGACAAGAGGCAGCCCCAAAAATGTATTGGGGGGACACATGAGGAGTGTGGCTAAGTCAGGTAGGAGACCTGAGCCAACTCCCCGTGCTTACCATGAAGAGAGGTGGACCAGCAACGGTTTCCCCGGTGCGCAGGCATAGCCTGGTGCGTTACATAGCAGCACCTTGTATCGGCCGGGCTAGAGTAGGCATCGAGCCAGGTGCCATGAAGCGGGCTCAGCGCATCTGGTCTCCAGTGCGTCTCCTCGGGCCGGGGTACATGGCACCAGCCCTACGCATGGTGTCCCCGGTTCGCCAGTACAGCCCAGAGCAGTCTATTCCACCTCGCCGCACTGGCCTAGCTACGGGGAATATCCAGCCAGGTAGGGTTGTGCAGGCTCGGTGCTCGAGACCTCCAGTGCGCCTCCACGGTCCGGTCTATCTGGTGCCTCCTCCATGCACCAGCCCTCCGGTGGCAGCACCCGCACCAGGCTGTCTCTCCGTCTCCTCCCTACAGGTGCTCCCGCCTGCTCAGCGCTGTCAGAGTCTACCGTCTGTCCAGCGCCTCCCTCCTGTCCTGAGCTGCCAGAGTCTCCCGTCTGTCCTGAGCTGCCAGAGTCTCCCGTCTGTCCTGAGCTGCCAGAGTCTCCCGTCTGTCCTGAGCTGCCAGAGTCGCCCGTCTGTCCTGAGCTGCCAGAGTCGCCCGTCTGTCCTGAGCTGCCAGAGTCGCCCGTCTGTCCTGAGCTGCCAGAGTCGCCCGTCTGTCCTGAGCTGCAAGAGTCGCCCGTCAGTCAGAAGCTGCCAGAGCCGCCCGTCAGTCAAAAGCTGCCAGAGCCGCCCGTCAGTCAGGAGCTGTCAGAGCCGCCCGTCAGTCAGGAGCTGTCAGAGATGCCCGTCAGTCAGGAGCTGCCAGAGCCGCCCGTCAGTCAGGAGCTGCCCGTCAGTCAGGAGCTGCCAGAGCCGCCCGTCAGTCAGGAGCTGCCCGTCAGTCAGGAGCTGTCAGAGCCGCCCGTCAGTCAGGAGCTGTCAGAGATGCCCGTCAGTCAGGAGCTGCCAGAGCCGCCCGTCAGTCAGGAGCTGCCAGAGCCGCCCGTCAGTCAGGAGCTGCCCGTCAGTCAGGAGCTGCCAGAGCCGCCCGTCAGCCAGGAGCTGCCAGAGCCGTCCGTCAGCCAGGAGCTGCCAGAGCCGTCCGTCAGTCTGGAGCTACCAGAATAGCCCGGCACTCCGGAGCTGCCGGAATCGCCCTTCACTCCGGAGCTGCCGGAGTCTCCCGCCTGTCCGGTGCTGCCGGAATCTCCCGTCCATTTGGGACCCATTACTACGGTCCCCAGTCCGAGGTCGGCGGCAAGGGTCGCCGCTCTAAAGAGGCCACTGAGGCGGTTATGAAGGCGGAGAAAGATTATGGTGGAGTGGGGTCCACGTCCCGCGCCTGAGCCGCCACCGCGGACAGACACCCACCCAGACCCTCCCCTATAGATTCTGGTTTTGCGGCCGGAGTCCGCACCTTGGGGGGACTCTGCCATTGTGCTGTAGAATTTATGTTTTTTGTATCTTGTATAATAAATTCTAAAACATTAATTTATGCTGGATTAACTTCTTAGTGATCCCTTCGCGCAACAATCCCGTTAACGGGATTGATTTGACAACACCCAGTGAAATAGCAGCACGCCAAATTTAAAAACAGAAATGCTCATAATAATAATTAATAAATCATACAAGTGTTGTACATCGGTTTAAAGATGAACTTCTTGTTAATCCAGCCACAGTGTCAGATTTCAAAAACACATGGAAATCATAATTCATCCGTCAGAAATAAAGTCAGAAATAACGATATAATTCATGCCTTACCTTTGAAGATTTTCTTCTGTTGGCATTCCAATATGTCCATTAAACATCAAAATGGTCCGTTTGTTCGATAAATTCTGTCGTTATGTCCCCAAAATGTCAATTTATTTGGCGCGTTTGATTCAGAAAATACACCGGTTCCAACTCGCACAACATAACTACAAAGTATCTAATAAGTTACCTGTAAACTTGATCCAAACATTTCAAACAACTTTCCTAATCCAACTTTAGGTATTTTTAAACGTAAATAATCGATCAAATTTAAGACGGAATAAACTGTGTTCAATACCGGAAGAATTACAAAATGGAGCGAGCTTTCAGGTCGTGCCCACCAACGACAACAGTACACTTGGCTATCCACTCAGATAGGAAATGGCTACTTCTTAATTTCTCAAAGGAAAAACATCAACCAATTTCTAAAGACTGTTGACATCTAGTGGAAGCGATAGGAACTGCAAGCAAGTGCCTCAGAACTCTAGATCCACATAGAAAACCCATTGAAAAGAGAGTGACCTCAAAAACACATTTTCCTGGATGGTTTGTCCTCGGGGTTTCGCTTGCCAAACAAGTTGTGTTATACTCACAGACATAATTTTAACAGTTTTAGAAACTTTAGAGTGTTTGCTATCCAAATATACATATATGCATATCCTAGCTTCTGGGCCTGAGTAGCAGGCAGTTTATTTTGGGCACATTTTTCATCCGGATGTGAAAATAGTGCCCCCCCTAGCCTTAAGAAGTTTTAAGCCTACATTACCATTAACTGTAATCTCATTAGTTTTGGTTCAAAATTCCTTCCAACATCAGTTATTTTTAAGTCTGGGTTCCAAAAGTTTATATTTTTTCTAAGAGATTGTCAGTTGGATAGGCTCTCTGCAAGATTCTGTATAGCTTACCAATCATATGAATATCCTTTTCTGACTCAAATAGAATTCCCTCAAGATTGCTCTGACATAAAACTTAAGTTGCATGTATTTGAAAATATCTACATTGGTCAATCCAAAATGTATTTTAAAAGCTGTAATGGGAATGTATTTCTGTTTTACCAAGTCATTTACGGTTTCCATGCCTTTAATTTTCCATGTGGACCAATTTATCTGTGAATTCCGAAACGCTATCCAAGGATTGTTCCATACGGGTGTGTTTTTTGGGAGTGATATTGGTTCGTGTAGAACACGTTTCATTTTCTTCCATATTGTTATAGTGTTTCTAACCATGAAGTTAATGTTCTTAGCTTTATCCTTTTAAAATTACACACGTAAAAAGATTCTGGGGATGAGCATGCGCATCTTCAATATGTGCCCATTGCTCCTCTTTAGTGCATTAAATAATATGTCGTAAGTAAAAGCCTTGGGTAGCGAGTTGATACAATTCCAAGTCTGGAAGGTTAAAACCCTCATACTTAGGAAGATGTAAAACATTCCTTTTAATTCTATGAATGTTATTTGCCCATATGAAGTCTGTTATGACCCAGTATACATTTTTAAATAATATATTCAATGGGGTAATTGGTATTACTGAAAATAAAGATAAAACATTTGGGAGCCATGCCATTCTGTATGGTTTATTCTACAGTACCTGTACGATTTATGGTAAGATTGTTCAATTGAATTAGATCTGCTTTTATATTGTTGAGTAATGGAATAAAGGTGTCTTTATATATTTGTTGTTTGTTGTCACTTATTAAGCAACATGTGTATTTAATATTGTTTGTGGTTCACTTGAAAAGGATTTCTGTAGATTGTGAGTTACTGTTTTTCTTTTTCCTATTGCCATTATCCACATACATTTTACATCCTGAGATTTTAGAGTACTCTGAAAATATTTTTAGCAAAGGGGACATTGAGTTTTCGATATTGGTCAAGTATATCAAGAGATCATCTGCAAAGAAGTTTCATGTATATTCATGTTTACCAATACTGATACCTGTTACGTTTGGGTCCTGTTTAATTCTTTCTGCAAGATGTTCAATTGCCAGTGCAAACAGGAGAGGGGAGGGGGGACATCCCAGTCTTGTGCCCTTTTCTAAAGCAATTTAATCAGATAATGTCTTATTTGTGTATAATTTTACTTTAGGACATTTACAGTGCCTTGCGAAAGTATTCGGCCCCCTTGAACTTTGCGACCTTTTGCCACATTTCAGGCTTCAAACATATAGATATAAAACTGTATTTTTTTGTGAAGAATCAACAACAAGTGGGGCACAATCATGAAGTGGAACGACATTTATTGGATATTTCAAACTTTTTTAACAAATCAAAAACTGAAAAATTGGGCGTGCAAAATTATTCAGCCCCCTTAAGTTAATACTTTGTAGCGCCTCCTTTTGCTGCGATTAAAGCTGTAAGTCGCTTGGGGTATGTCTCTATCAGTTTTGCACATCGAGAGACTGAACTTTTTTCCCATTCCTCCTTGCAAAATAGCTCGAGCTCAGTGAGGTTGGATGGAGAGCATTTGTGAACAGCAGTTTTCAGTTCTTTCCACAGATTCTCGATTGGATTCAGGTTTTCTTCCAGAATGGTCCTGTATTTGGCTCCATCCATCTTCCCATCAATTTTAACCATCTTCCCTGTCCCTGCTGAAGAAAAGCAGGCCCAAACCATAATGCTGCCACCACCATGTTTGACAGTGGGGATGGTGTGTTCAGCTGTGTTGCTTTTACGCCAAACATAACATTTTGCATTGTTGCCAAAAAGTTAAATTTTGGTTTCATCTGACCAGAGCACCTTCTTCCACATGTTTGGTGTGTCTCCAGGTGGCTTGTGGCAAACTTTAAACGACACTTTATGGATATCTTTAAGAAATGGCTGTCTTCTTGCCACTCTTCCATAAAGGCCAGATATGTGCAATATACGACTGATTGTTGTCCTATGGACAGAGTCTCCCACCTCAGCTGTAGATCTCTGCAGTTCATCCAGAGTGATCATGGGCCTCTTGGCTGCATCTCTGATCAGTCTTCTCCTTGTATGAGCTGAAAGTTTAGAGGGACGGCCAGGTCTTGGTAGATTTGCAGTGGTCTGATACTCCTTCCATTTCAATATTATCGCTTACACAGTGCTCCTTGGGATGTTTAAAGCTTGGGAAATCTTTTTGTATCCAAATCCGGCTTTAAACTTCTTCACAACAGTATCTCGGACCTGCCTGGTGTGTTCCTTGTTCTTCATGATGCTCTCTGCGCTTTTGACGGACCTCTGAGACTATCACAGTGCAGGTGCATTTATACGGAGACTTGATTACACACGGTTGGATTGTATTTATCATCATTAGTCATTTAGGTCAACATTGGATCATTCAGAGATCCTCACTGAACTTCTGGAGAGAGTTTGCTGCACTGAAAGTAAAGGGGCTGAATAATTTTGCACGCCCAATTTTTCAGTTTTTGATTTGTTAAAAAAGTTTGAAATATCCAATAAATGTTGTTCCACTTCCTGATTGTGTCCCACTTGTTGTTGATTCTTCACAAAAAAATACAGTTTTATATCTTTATGTTTGAAGCCTGAAATGTGGCAAAAGGTCGCAAAGTTCAAGGGGGCCGAATACTTTCGCAAGGCACTGTATATAATATTTGTATTAAATGTATTATTTCAGTTGGACAGTTGAAAGCTTCCAAAGCTTTGAATAGAAAAGTCCCCCCCCCTTGAGGTTGGAGTGAAAAATGTAAATGTTAAAGTTAATTTCCAGCAGTTCTACACATTTTGCCATGGGGCGGGGAGAATTTTTGTTCAGTTTTAAAGCTAATTTCCTGCAATTCTACACATTTTACCATGACTTATGCCATGATATCTGAGTGATATCAAATGGGGGCCGACATGGACTAATTGAGTGACTGTGAGTGACTGAAATAACAAAACCAAATTGCTGATGCACAACCAAATTCTGAACTTGCACATTGTGTATTCTACTAATCTATCTCTCAACAGTATGTTGAGACCCTGACTGAGGCCTGGGGCCCTAAGTGACAGCTTATGTTGCTTATGCCTGGAGCCGGCCCTGGAAAAGGCCATTCAAGACAGTTATAAGTGTTTTCAGCATCAACAGCCATTATTGATAAATGTATATCTTGTTATTTTGCGTGTTATATTAAACTGAAACATGTTCTTGTATCTCCTAGTAAGGGTGTATTTTTTATAAACCCTGTTTATTTTATGTGTATCAAGTCTGGTAAGACGTTTGCCATTCTATTGCTTATAAGCTTTGTTATTATTTTATTGTCACAACTTATTAAACTTATGCATCTATAATCAGTCGGAGACCCTCCAGATTTTCTGAATTAATTACAACATTTTCATTGATCGGAAACAACAGTCCTATATTAATTTCATTCACCTGTAAGAAAGCCTGTCCCTTTAACAGTGACTCACGACATCACAGCTAGCAGCATGAGCTCACAGTGTTAATTAGCCTAACTCCCAAGTTCAGTTCACTACCTGTGGCTGTGCAGAGAATCTCCGGTTTTATAACATGTTTTATCCTTCATTGTGAGTGAATGCAAGAACTGTACAGTATTTGTTTCCTTATGTTTCCTGACGAAGTTGTCAATGTTTTAGTCATATTTTCGTCATTGTACACAGTGGCGATTTTAGCATGCAAATCTAGGTGGGGCAAACTCCCCAATTTATTTTGTATGCATGTCAGCAAAGCCACTACACAAGACAACACTGAACAATACATGAATTGCTCTATAACGGTGACAAACGGAGCCCACAAACTGTGCCCACAAATTGTTAGGAGGTATGTTAGGGCCTTCATAAAGCTGTCCCAACAGCAGAGTCCCAACACCTTACTACTGCTACACCTGGCTATCAGCGGAGTCTTGTGTCATGACGTTGCCCTCTTTGGGTACAGCAAGCCCCATCCCCCTCTCCCTGCCTCCCCCTTTGCCTCCTTCAACTATGCTGCTGTGGTCAGAGAGAAGTCGTAAATTCCTGAGGAGAAGACCCTGCCTCATGGCCACACAGTATAAGAGACAGAGTGAATTTTCATAGAGAACAAAGGAATTTCTTCCACCTCACAGAACTTGAGGTCCGAAGAAATTTCATGATCCGGAGAAGGTAATAATAATTGCTCCCACAGTTGATTTCTTCAGACCAAGCTGCTTACCTATTGCAGATTCAGCCTTCCCAGCCTGGTGCAGGTCTACAATTTTG
Organism: Oncorhynchus mykiss; assembly: GCF_013265735.2. Classification (NCBI taxonomy): domain Eukaryota; kingdom Metazoa; phylum Chordata; class Actinopteri; order Salmoniformes; family Salmonidae; genus Oncorhynchus; species Oncorhynchus mykiss. The sequence continues at coordinate 28,558,179 of NC_048583.1, read as the reverse complement.
TTTCTGGTGTCCTTTGACAGCTCTTTGGTCTTGGCCATAGTGGAGTTTGGAGTGTGACTGTTTGAGGTTGTGGAGAGGTGTCTTTTATACTGATAACAAGTTCAAACAGGTGCCATTAATACAGGTAACAAGTGGAGGACAGAGGAGCCTCAAAGGAGAAGTTACAGGTCTGTGAGAGCCAGAAATCTTGCTTGTTTGTAGGTGACCAAATACGTATTTTCCACCATAATTTGCAAATAAATTAATTAAAAATCCTACAATGTGATTTTCTGGAATTTGTTTTCTCATTTCGTCTGTCATAGTTGAAGTGTACCTATGATGAAAATTACAGGCCTCGCTCATCTTTTTAAGTGGGAGAACTTGCACAATTGGTGGCTGACTAAATACTTTTTCCCCCTACTGTAACTATTTGTTCAGCATGGACTACTAACAGCTTACTACACAACATGCACTTAGTATTACTTTCCTAGCTACAGTATACATAACTCCCTGGCATATTACATCATTTAAGCAACAGCATACAATACATTTTTGGACTCACGTTGTTGTGTTGTGCTCACTTGAACAGGAAGGTTGCACAGCTGTGCTCACTTTATGGTGCTTTCAAGACAACTGGGAACTCTGAAAAAAAGAAGGCAGTATCATGACGTCAGTGATCTTTAAGGTCGGAGCTCTAGAAAGAGGCCTGAGTTCCCGACTTGAAATTCCGAGTTGGATGACTGTTCAAAACTTATTTTCTAGTTATCTTGAACTCACTGAAGTCTGAGATTTCTGAGTTTCCAGTTGTTCTGAACGCGGCAGAAGTCATGCTGGATTGACAGCATAGCCAATGTTGAATATTTATTTTTTAAGCTTAGAAAAGAGATCCTTAAACCCAGACTTGGACCACACACCCACTCCACTGAATAGCAGGCTAGTAGTTGCTTTGCAATGCTTGCAGTTAGACACTGATTCCTTCCAAACCACTCATTTTTGAATTTGCAATTTCCAACTTGTTGTGTAACGTTTATGGCCGATGAGCACCGATACATTTTAGCCATCATTTCTCTTCATATGACAAGATTGAAAAGGATTTGCCAGTAGATTTTCGACTTGATTCATGATGATGACTGCTAGCTAAGATTTTGAAAATATGATGTTGACATGATCAGTCCATTCAAGCTACGGTAGAGATAACGTGATTTGACTCAATTTTATCTGTGGCCAACGACCTTGAGCCTTCTTGGATGGGCACTTCTAATGTAACTCTATGGCAGCACCCAAGGGGCTTGAATTTTCGAGTACCTCAGCAAAAATTGTAGAATAAGAGTGAAGACATCAAAACTATGAAATAACACAAATGGAATCATATAGTAATCAAAAAAGTTAGATTTGAGATTCTTCAAAGTAGCCACTATTTGCCTTCATGACAGCTTTGCACAATCTTGGCATTATCTCAATCATTCATGAGGTAGTCGCCTGGAATGCATTTCAATTAACAGGTGTGCCTTCTTAAAAGTTAATTTGTAGAATTTCTTTCCTTCTTAATGCATTTGAGCCAATCAGTTGTGTTGTGACAAGGTAATGGTGGTATACAGAAGATATCCCTATTTAGTAAAAGACCAAGTCTATATTATGGCAAGAACAGCTCAAATAAGCAAAGAGAAACTACAGTCCATTATTACTTTAAGACATGAAGGTCAGTCAATATGGAACATTTCAAGAACTTTGAAAGTTTCTTTAAGTGCAGTCGTAAAAACCATCAGGCGCTATGACGAAACTGGCTCTCATGAGGACTGCCACAGGAAAGGAAGACCCAGAGTTACCTCTGCTGCAGAGGATAAGTCCATTAGAGTTACCAGCCTCAGAAATTGCAGCACAAATAAATGCTTCACAGAGTTCAAGTAACAGACACATCTCAACATCAACTGATCAAAGGAGACTGTGTGAATCAGGCCTTCATGGCCGAATTGCTGCAAAGAAACCACTACTAAAGGACACCAATAAGAACAGGAGACTTGCTGGGCCAAGAAACACGAGCAATGGACATTAGACTGGTGGAAATCTGTCCTTTGGACTGATGAGTCCAAATGTGAGATTTTTAGTTCCAACCGCTGTGTCTTTGTGAGACGCAAAGTAGGTGAACGGATGATCTCGCATGTGTGGTTCCCACCGTGAAGCATGGAGGAGGCGTGATGATGTGGGGGTGCATTGCTGGTGACACTGTCAGTGATTTATTTCGAATTCAAGGCAAACTTAACCAGCAATGGCTACCACAGCATTCAGCAGCGATACGCCATCCTATCTGGTTTGCGCTTAGTAGGACTATCGTTTGTTTTCAACAGAGCAATGACCCAACACACCTCCAGGCTGTGTAAGGGCTAAGGTTTATCTCACTGGTCACCCCCAAAGCCAATTCCTCCTTTGGTCGCCTTTCCTTCCAGTTCTCTGCTGCCCTTGACTGGAACGAATTGCAAAAATCTCTGAAGCTGGAGACTCACATCTCCCTCACTAGCTTTAAGCACCAGCTGTCAGAGCAGCTTACAGATCACTGCACCTGTACATAGCCCATCTGTAAACAGCCCATCTATCTACCTACCTCATCCCCATACTGGTATCTATTTATTTATTATTTTGCTCCTTTGCACCCCAGTATCTCTTATCTGCACAATCATCTTCTGCCGATCTACCATTCCAGTGTTTAATTGCTATATTATAATTACTTCGCCACCATGGCCTATTTATTTCCTTAACTTACCTCATTTGCACTCACTGTACATAGACTTTTTGTTTTCTTTTGTTCTACTGTATTATTGACTGTATGTTTTGTTTAATCCATGTGTAACTCTGTGTTGTTGAATGTGTCGAATTGCTACGCTTTATCTTGGCCAGGTCGCAGTTGCAAATGAGAACTTGTTCTCAACTAGCCTACCTGGTTAAATAAAGGTGAAATAAAATAAAATAAAAATTTGACCAAGAAGGATAGTGATGGAGTGCTGCATCAGGTGACCTGACCTCCACAATCACCTGACCTCAACCCAATTGAGAAGGTTTGGGATGAGTTGGACAGCAGAGTGAAGGAAAAGCAGCCAACAAGTGCTCAGCATATGTGGGAACTCCTTCAAGACTGTTGGAAAAGCATGCCAGGTGAAGCTGGTTGAGAGAATGCCAAGAGTGTGCTATTAAATAAAGTGTGGCTACTTTGAAGAATCTAAAATATATTTTGATTTGTTTAACACTTTTTTGGTCACTACATGATTCCATGTATGTTATTTCATAGTTTTGATGTCTTTACTATTATTCTACAATGTAGAAAATAGTAAAAATAAAGAAAAACCCTTGAATGAGTAGGTGTGTCCAAACTTTTGACTGGTACTGTATAAAAACTCTTTGATGTACAATTAAAGGTCAAATACACTGTATTTAAAACAGCCAGCAATAATCTAATGAAATCAGAGCTTTTGAAATTATACCTAGGCCTTACACAACCGTAAGACCCACTAATAATTGAATATTTTTTTTGCAATAATCACTGATCTGGCTTTCAGGTCTGTCTATAAAAATGCCCTTTTTGTTACAGTTCTAACCAGAACCAAGCATAATGCCCATTCACTAATATTTTAGACAATTAACACCTGTCTCATAAACAATATCTCAAGCACAAGTCCACGTGCTAGTGAGTAGCCAGCTAATATTTATATTTCAAGTTTAGCCAACTGGGATCTAGGTGTAATTTCACAAGCTCTGAATTCAGCTAACAAGGCAAAACAGTTGTTATGAACACACCCTTCTGTCCGTCTCCACCAGTTTGAACAGCATGCTAGCCTGTCCACTTTGTTCAGATGTTTCAATCAAGTGGCCTACCTTATTTCTCAGAATGAGAACGAGTTGCCAGTACCCTATATAATTGTTTTATGCATATTGCACATTTATAAAACACAGACTAAACAGCTAGTATAGCAATCTTTATTTGACTAAAATGCTGCTAGAGATACGTGGTACCGTAATGTGCGCACGGCCAACTGAGCATTCATTTGTCAGAATGAATGTTCACTGGTACATCCATTTTAATAGTCTGCTCTTCTCAAAATTTTAGGGGTTGAAACATAAACAGGGTATGGTTTGAAAGGTTAACTTCTCCTCTAATACAGTAAAATAATACCAGGAAGAAGTAATCACTCATTTTTGTTGTTGTGAGTGGTAGGGAGAGGGGCTTGGGAGAAAGAGGCGAAGCGGGAGGTTTCACTCACGCCAAAATCTGTCCAAAATCAGCCCAATACGTTTCTATGCGCTTATTTTGAACGTAAACTTGTCACCTGCCTTCTCGCCTTTGGAACAACGACTCCCATTGTTAGGGCTTAGACATGAGCATCTCGTCATTATACAAATCTCTGGTGTAAATGGGAAGGTGCACACAGCACAGAAGGAGCGAATGAGACGATACCAAAAATACAACAAGAGAGCAAGCATACATAAATGCTAAAAAAAAAAATAAAAAAAAAATAATACTTGATTCTGCTATACAGACGTTTGGAATATCGAGCAATAACATAAATTATATTCAATCAAATTAATTTGATATATGGCCCAGCCTTATTGTAAACCACCTCCAACCTCATTTTAGAGAATTTGGCAGTACATCCAACCGGCCTCACAACTGCAGGCCACGTGTAACCACGCCAGCCCAGGACCCCCACATCCGACTTCTTCACCTGCGGGATGATCTGAGACCAGCCACCTGGACAGCTGATGAAACTGAAGAGTATTTCTGTCTGTACTAAAGTCTTTTTGTGGGGAAAACAGTCTGATTGGCAAGGCCTGGCTCCCCAGTGGGTGGGCCAATGCCCTCCCAGGCCCAGCCAGGGTCTAATTTATTTATTTAAATCGACTGATTTCCTTATATGAACTGTAACTCAGTAAAACCTTTGAAATTGTTGCGTGTTGCGTTAATATTTTTGTTCAGTATATTTAATAAATATGATGAAAGGGTTTCTGAAGGAAATACTGCCATTTGGGATGAAAACAACATAGGCTGAGATGCTGGTTCTGGTAAGGAGTGAAATCTCCACTAACCTTGTATAACCGCCCTCCTTCATGGCACTGCCCTTATCTTGCCATGGACTGTCTCTCCACACCCAAACTGCCAACCTTTATCATTCGCACTTTCTCACACACGCACAACCCACAAAACTCTTTCTTCCTCCTAATATAACAGACCAACAGGGAAAGGAACGGGAAGGCGAGGGCAATAATGGTGGAAATAAAAACAGTGCCTCAATTAATAAAATGATGTTAATGGAGGTCAGCAGAGGCTAAAGCTCTGTTGGCTGGTCTGGGCCTCAGTCTGAAAAACACTGACTGTGTGACTCAAACAGCCCCAAAATACATAATAAATCAATTAATGAAGTGTCATGTCTGGATCCTCAGGGATCGCTGCACAGCCTGAACAGTCTGCCCTGTCTGCTGTCCATTCAGCACTGCTGTCAAGGGAGCATGTGAGGACAATGTGTTTGTAGCGATCTCTGCTGGTGAAGATAGGAAACTGCATCTTAGTGCATCATGGAAGTAATGGAAAATGGGACAACAGTGCCACCTGCTGTCTCATTCATACCAGTACAGGAACGGAGTAATGCATGGTGCAGTAACAATATTATTTATTTATTTATTATTTGACCTTTATTTAACTAGGCAAGTCAGTTAAGAACAAATTCTTATTTTCAATGACGGCCTAGGAACAGTGCCTATACAGAGCTCTGACATCACCAACATCTGGAAGAGGAGCCAGCCAATCAAAGACGTCTGCACAGCAGCCAGAGCGCAGCCAAGAAAACAAACAGCATCACGCAGGAACTCCTATTCACAGTTCCCAGTTCCCTACAAACACACACACGCACATCTGCACGAGTGCATACACACATGCACGCGCACGTGCACACTAACAGTTCATAGTATAAAGCAGGTAAACAAGTTGGAAACAACTTTCTTCTTGTTCAAATTGAGAGCATATTGGCTTGGGTTAGATCTCTGATGAATGCAGGCTAGGATTGTGTAGTCACAGGAAGATGCTGTCTAGTTATAATTACATCACACTGGCAACAACGTTGGTAAAAGTATAGAAGTGCCAGCCTACAGTGGGATATAGGTAAGCGCGCGCGCACACACACACACACACTGTTACTTAATCTTGAATGTGCAAGTAGACAATAGTATCCCTCTCTACTGTTGCAAAGAGTTACTTCACTTTGAGTGCACTGGTGGTAAAATATATAGAGAGACTTGTGATTGGCTTACCATGGTCATATGACTGCAGACGCTTGGCCTAGTAGTTGAGCTTTCCATATGGAAGGGTGCTCAGTTACATTCGGCAGTTGGTCTATTTTTTCTTTTTTTAGGGGGTCGGAACAGAGTTATAAATAATTTGTACACTGCAGAATCTCAAACAGATATAGCATTTGAGAAAAATATAATAATTTCAAACCTTGATTGCATTGGGATACACAATCACATATGCCTCTCTGCTTAGGTGTGGGGATACTTGGGAACAGATTTCCTAAATTAAAATCACTTTGAGCTCATGTTGTTTTGTTCTCAGGTGACTTTAGGGGCCAAATAAAATCACACACGGGCTGAATTTGGCCCGCAGGCCACCTATTTGGGAACTCTGCCATATGGTATAGATCAGATGTACACCAGGGGAATTCCTCCATGCCTACATTTACATTGAAAACCACCTCATAAAACACGGTAGAGATTCAGTACACCATCAGAGGAAGCACTGTCTTCCTGGAATAGACTCTCTGCTCTGGATAAAAAAAACTCTCCCTCCTCTCTTTTTCTCCTCTCCATGGGTTTCTCTCTCCCAGTCTTTCTCTGTTCTCTCTCTCCTTCTCTCTCTCTGTGTCACTGTCTGTCTGTCTGTCTGTCTGTCTGTCTGTCTGTCTGTCTGTCTGTCTCTCTCTCTCTATGTATCTCTATCTCTCTCCCAGTCTTTCTCTGTTCTCTCTCGCTCTCTCCTTCTCTCTCTCTGTGTCACTGTCTGTCTGTCTGTCTGTCTGTCTGTCTGTCTGTCTGTCTGTCTGTCTGTCTGTCTGTCTGTCTCTCTCTCTCTCTCTATCTCTCTCTCTAAGGAGACCACCCAGGATCATGTTTTCAGAGCAAGCTACATCTCCTTGGACTCAGACATAGGCTATAACACACACCACAGTTCTTGAAGGCATGAAGCTCTCCAAACCAGAAAGACTACGGTGTGGATAGTGGATACCTAAGGCCACTATCAAACTGTTTTAAACAGCAACTCCCATAATGATGTTTTACCTAATTTAGTTCAGAATTAGCTGTTATGTGACATCAATGTTGGCCTACCAGTCCAGGACATGTGTTGCCTAATCATGGTCTTCTATTCTACTCTGTTTTGCTCTTATCCTTTACAAAACAAAGGAGTGATCATACGATAATTAAACTATACTTTGTCTGATAGTAATTGAAAACACATAGCCTACAATATAGTCTAGTTAAAGACTACAGCATTATCCATCTCTCTCTTCCATTTGAAGATGACGGGACAATGAAAAGGCTAGATCAGGGTTATTCAACTCTTACCCTAAGAGATCTGGAGCCTGCTTTTCTCTTCTACCTGATAATTAATTGCACACACCTGGTTTTCCAGGTCTAAATAAATCTCTGATTCGAGGGGAACAATGAAAAAAAGCAGTGGAACTGGCTTCAGTGAGGTTGAGGGGGCTAGACAGAGGGAGATATGAACATACATTTTTAAAGGAACTGGCCACAATCAAATGTTTTTTTTTTTTTGTAGGCTACTCAAACAGCAACAGTTTAATAGTTTATAAATGTTCCCGTTAGTTTTGAAATAACACAGCACTGTTGTGTTGCGTGCAGGTAGGGAGGCGGGGTAGTGAGAGGGCAACGATGCTGAATAGTGCCCCCCCCCCTCCCACTGCAGCCCACTCCTCGTTCGTGCACTGACTTTCCAGGGGAAACCGCTTTGTTACGAACTGTATCCACATTTTACGCGGGTTACTCAAGTCCGTCTCAATTAAAAAATACAGCAGGACTACCCGGACGAGTAGGTGTTGGAGAAATAACGCGTACTGTCTCTTTAAGATCTCTTGGCTAGTCTGCTTCGTATTGATCAATCCACCATTTTCCAACACACAGCGGCGGCAGTGGTAACAGCGACGGCTCCTGCGAGAGATAGCCCTACCTGGAGACGCCAGGACCCGGGGCAGTCATGGCAGCGAACATGTACCGGGTTGGAGGTAAGGGGAACACAGCTATGGACAATTTTGTGTCTCGTTCTCCCTAGTTCGTCGCGGGTTTTGCAGCATGGTTTTGTCTTTTTTAAATTTTATTTCCTAAAGCTAAAGTGCCTTGTGCTTTCAGTCGGTGATGAAGATGATGGTGACTGTGAGGAGGAGGATGGTGATGAAGAGTCTCGTAGGGACCCCGGGTTCCCCCCCCTCGTTGTTTCTAAACGTCTCGCTGTTGTTGTCACAAACCAATATGGTCGTCTTCAGAGTTAACATTTTTTTTTGTTTCTATTAAAGTAATTATTCAACGGTTTCGCTTTTAAAAGTAAGTTCGGCTTGCCAGTCGGCTGGCTAACGCATTAGTTGGCTAACAGGCTATTTGGCTCTGGTGAGAGAGTTGAGCATTTTGAGGCAGAGCACGGTAACTGCTGCTGGCCTCTGAAGTTGTACTTTCAGAGTAATGAAAATACATTACGATGGTGCCTATTGTCTAATCAGAGCATCTGTATTTTATATTAGACCGACCTTTTTTTTAAAAGTCTATATCAAATGGATCAGCGTTTGCATTTCATAATATGTACCACTTTACAGTAACAATAGCTACCTAGCAAGGTTAATCTACTCGGGTTCAAGTTGACTTAAATTTAGTTTTCAACTCACCTGGCTCGTTCGGTGCATACTGTGGTCCGGTGTCACACTCCCTCTCCCTTGCAATACATTTGAATCATCAAATTGGCAACTGTATCCAGCAGTAGGCTAGTCATGCCACAGGTTTTAAACCAAGCTTCATTCATTGTTAGCTGGTGTGTGAACATGTTTCTGTTCGACCACGACAGTGTGTGTTCAGCAGCACCAGTTGTGGATTGTGATGGATGGGGTCAATGTGACCAGTCCTAGAGGAAACGATGTTTTACTTATTTTTATCGGAATTATTTAACACGGAGGAAACACTACTATATAACAATGGCCTAGCCTAGTCTCTTACTATTAACTCATGTCAACTGGCTTCCAGTTGTGTTATGACTCATTTGTTTGTCAGACAGAGTGAGACAATCAAGCTAGTGTTCATAAGATATATAGTTTAGTTGGCACTGTACAGAAATGGTGACAGTTTGTCTGTCTGCTTGTGATCATGCTGATTCTGCTGAATAGAGGACCCATCTAATTGTTTTGGAAAGTGGGGAATTTAAGCCACTCATTGCTATGCACACAGTTGGTGCACACAGAGTAGTTTACAGCATATCATTTTAATTGATAGCTGGGGGATGGAACTTTTTGACAGCAGATTCAGTACTGCTGCACACTCATTTTTAGAAATGGACTTTTGATGGAACTGTTTTGACAGTTTCTCAAGAACCTCTGAATAGCCATTCAATCAATCAGTGCCAAGATAGTAAAGGTAAGCCTACATTTTAGAGGGAGAAATTATTTTGAATTGCCATGTCAATCAATAAAATGTATTTTCTCAAACCCTTTTTACATCAGCAGATGTCACAAAGTGCTTTACAGAAACCCAGCCTAAAACCCCAAAGAGCAAGCAATGCAGAGGCCGTTCAGCACAGTGGCTAGGAAAAACTCCCTCGAAGGCAGTAACCTAGGAAGAAACCTAGAGAGGAATCAGGCTCCCAAGGGGTGGCCAGTCCTCTTCTGACCTGCTTACATCCCCTTTAGGTCGCGTTTGGCCCGACAACCACAGTCGTTGCCTCAGCTCTTTGGTTCAATGTCGAACCGCTCATGGCAGTACACTGAAATCTAATAAGGTCCAGGATCAAATGGATGCTTCTCTGGGTAGGTGCCTTGTCCCCTTCTCCAGTCTAGGGCAATGCCTGGCATCTGAGCAAAGCTGGGTTCCCCTCAAAGATAGCTGACACTTAAAAATACAATGCTGTGGACAATGCTGGATCATCAGAGGCAATGAGGAGGACTTCCCTTGTGGCTGAAGTATAGACAAAGCCTGTGACACATACACAGTAGGCTAACTAGGCCCTAATGTCTTTGTTTCCCACAGCAGATCACTCTTCTGGGCCCTCAACATTTTACACCCCAAAGTCCATTTACCCTTATTCCTTCCGATAGGTCGCTTATGTCTTTGTTTTCTGTAGATCACTCTTCTGGAGAGCGAGCCTCACCTGGCATTTAGGGTCCCTGACCATTTTTACCCTCCAAAACCCAAGGAAAATGATAACAACAAGGGTCTGTATGGTTTCTTTTGATTTTGGATTCACACAGCATTATTGTGAACTAACATCATAATATCCTAAACCGATGTGCTGTCTCTGGCATAGGAGGAAAGTTGCTTGATCAGTAGCATCAATCTGGCATTTTCAGCTTATTGTCTTGGCTAACATGCACTGAATGAGCACCAAATTGAAAGCACCATGGCCACTTTCCCTGTAGGTGTGTAAACTCAGGCCCCCTGGGGTCAAAGTTCAGGAGAGGATCCAGGTAGTTGGTTGCTTGGACAAGCTTGACTATTCAGTTGAATTGGCTCTTTGGTGAAAGCCCCCCCCCCCCCCATGGCACTATCACATGGCATCTTCCTTACAGATGTGATTGGCTACATGTCATGCAGAGAGTGCATGATGGGATCGATGTTTGGGTAAAGGAAGACCGTAAGGACAAAAAGCAGCAGTATCTTCAGCAAGTGGCCATCAGTGGAAATGTCAATCACTGACCCCTTGAGTGTGATGTACTTCTGTGTTGCTTGCTCTCTGGGTATTTGTATAAGTACTTTGTGACAAGGTTCTTTATTAATACATTTGATGTGATTTCGATCCACAGCAATAACCAAAACATTTTCCCAGAGAGAACATATTGTAAAATGACAAGTGACCAGTAGCAACACAGACGTTTGTACACTGCATCTCCTTGGAGCCAAACTGTGGTAGACGGCATAGATGCACAGCGTCTCCTTGGAGCCGAACTGTGGTAGACGGCATAGATGCACAGCGTCTCCTTGGAGCCGAACTGTGGTAGACGGCATAGATGCACAGCGTCTCCTTGGAGCCGAACTGTGGTAGACGGCATAGATACACAGCGTCTCCTTGGAGCCTAACTGTGGTAGACGGCATAGATACACAGCGTCTCCTTGGAGCCGAACTGTGGTAGACGGCATAGATACACAGCGTCTCCTTGGAGCCGAACTGTGGTAGACGGCATAGATACACAGCGTCTCCTTGGAGCCGAACTGTGGTAGACGGCATAGATACATAGCATCTCCTTGGCAGCAGAATTGATACAGGCTCTCTGACAGAGGGCGAACACACCGCTCAGATAGAAGGCATAGCCTCCACCTTTTCCCTAACAGTCACAGACAGTATGGATGATCATGCCAAGTTTGGCTGGTGTTGGGTAAAGAGAATAGGCCCTGCATTTTATCTGAGTGAGATGGATGGACACACTGTCTTTGGGGCTCAGCTACATGCTATGATTGGCTCTGAGGGAATTTGACTGCACTGTGACGTGGCGGGTAGTGATGGCGCATGATTGGCTGAGGCAGGCAGTGGGGGAGGGGTGGGGGTAGCAGACGCGGGCTGTGGGCACATGCAGGCTGATCTGGCAGGAGGGTAGGCGAGGGCTGGCAGAGACAGGCAGGCAGGCAGGCAGGAAGAGAGATCGACAGAGTGAGCTGGAGAGACGGACAGGCAGGTTTGCCTGTTCTGTATGTTTTTATTGCATTTTTGAGCTCTTTTGAAGGCTGTGGTTGAGCATGTTCAGCGTAAGATTCGCTGGATGTTTCCCATTAGTAAACCGCTCAAATTGAGTTGGTTAGTGTACTTGCTACAGGAGTACACACGTGAGTGCATGGCTGAACATGTACAGTGCCTCTATTCAGACACCTTGACTTTTTCCAATTTTTTTTCATTAGTCTTATTCTAAAATGTTTTAAATAAATAAAAATCCTCAAATCTACACACAATACCCCATAATGACAAAGAGAAAACGGGTTGTTATACATTTTTGTTAATTTATAAAAAATATATCAAACAGATCTTATTTACATAAGTATTCAGACCATTTGCTATGAGATTCCAAATTGAGCTCAGGTGCATCCTGTTTCCATTGATCATCCTTGAGATGTTCCTACAACTTGATTTGAGTCCACCTGTGGAAAATTTCAATTGATTGGACGTGCTTTGGAATGGTCCCAGAGTTGACAGTACATGTCAGAGCAAAAACCAAGCCATGAAGGAATTGTCCGTAGAGCTCCGAGACAGGATTGTGTCGGCACAGATCTGGGGAAGGGTACTAAAAATGTCTGCAGCAATGAAGGTCCCCAAGAACACTGGCCTCCATCATTCTTAAATTAAAGAAATTTGGAACCACCAAAACTCTTCCTAGTGCTGGCAGAAGGGCCTTGGTCAGGAGGGTGACCAAGAACCCGATGGTCACTCTGACAGAGCTCTAGAGTTAGGCTGTGGAGATGGGAGAATCTTCCAGAAGGACAACAGTCTCTGCAGCACTCCACCAATAAGGCCTTTATGGTAGAGTGCCCAGACGGAAGCCACTTCTCAGTAAAAGGCACATGACAGCCCGTTTGGAGTTTGCCAAAAAGCACCTAAAGACTCTCAGACCATGAGAAACAACACTCTCTGGCTGATGAAACCAAGATTGAACTCTTTGGCCTGAATGCCAAGCGTCATGTCTGGTGGAAACCTGGCACCATCCCTACGGTGAAGAATGATGGTGGCAGCTTCATGCTGTGGGGATGTTTTTCAGCGGCAGGGACTGGGAGACTAGTCAGGATCGATTGAGGAAAAGATGATCGGCGCAAAGGACAGAGAAATCCATGATAACCTGCTCAGGACCTCAGAATGGGGCGATGGTTCACCTTCCAACAGGACAACAACCCTAAGCACACTGTCAAGATAATACAGGAGTGGGTTGGGGACAAGTCTCTGAATGTCTGAGTGGCCCAGCCAGAGCCTGGACTTGAACCCGGTCTAACATTTCTGTTGTGCAGCAACGCTCCCAATCCAACCTGACAGAGCTCTTTGTTTATATGAACTGGGGGTGGGGGTGATATATACAGTACCAGTCAAAAGTTTGGACACACCTACTCATTCAAGGGCTTTTCTTTATTTTTACCTGCAAAACACCAGTCTCGACATCAACAGCGAAGAGGCGATTCTGGCCTTCGAGGCAGAGTTGCAAAGAAAAAGCCATATCTCATACTGTCCAATCAAAAGACAAGATTAAGATGGGCAAAAGAACACAGACACTGGACAGAGGAACTCTGCCTAGAAGGCCAGCATCCCTGAGTCGCCTCTTCACTGTTGACGTTGAGACTGGTGTTTTGCGGGTACTATTTAATGAAGCTCCAAGTTGAGGACTTGTGAGGCGTCTGTTTCTCAAACTAGACTCTAATGTACTTGTCCTCTTGCTCACTTGTGCACCAAGGCCTCCCACTCCTCTTTCTATTCTGGTTAGGGCCAGTTTGCGCTGTTCCGTGAAGGGAGTAGTACACAGTGTTGTACGAGATCTTCAGTTTCTTGCCAATTTCTCGCATGGAATGGCCTTCATTTCTCAGAACAAGAATAGACTGATGAGTTTCAGAAGAAAGTTATTTGTTTCTGGCCATTTTGAGCCTGTAATCGGAACCCACAGACGCTGATGCTCCAAGTACTCAACTAGTCTAAAGAAGGCCAGTTTTATTGCTTCTTTAATCAGAACAACAGTTTTCAGCTGTGCTGACATAATTGCTAAAGGGTTTTCGAATGAGCAATTAGCATTTTTTTAAATGATAAACATGGATTAGCTAACACAACGTGCCATTGGAACACAGGAGTGATGGTTGCTGATTATAGACCTATGTAGATATTCCATTAAAAATCAGCCATTTCCAGCTACAATAGTAATTTACAACATTCACTATGTCTACACTATTTCTGATCATTTTGATATTTTAATGGCCAATTTTCTTTTCTTTCAAAAACATGAATTTCTAAGTGACCCCAAACTTTTGTGTGTGTGTGTGTATATATATAATATATATAATTCCTAGGAGAACAGAGACCTGCTCAGTCAGACAAGAGATGAAGAGTTGGACCGGAGAGGATGGGGGTAGACAGTGGAGGGAGACTACGGGGGTTAGCTCCAGGCAGCCTATCAAGTGTGGGGTATGATAATCTGACATTAGTCAAGTTGCATGCAGGTTTAAGAGGAAAGGCACGCACTCTACTAAGCCCAGGGCCTGAGGGAGAGCGGAGAGGAGCGAGGGAGGACTGCAGGGCGGGAGAGGAGGACAGGGGCTAGTTTTAGAGCAAGGAGAGGGAGGGAAAGAGGAGAGGGAGCTAGAAATGCAGTGGACAAAGAATGGGAAGAAAATATTGAAAATAGTGTTTTGATATACTGTACAAGCTATTGAAGTCCTCCATTGGTCCAGGTGGCCAAATCACGCCGCAAGAATACAGTTGACGCTGTCTCTGTCTGTTGGCTATACAGAGTAGGCTAACCTTGTTAAGACGCTCTACTGACGTGTTTTCTCTCTCTCTCTCTCTCTCTCTCTCTCTCCCTCCTCCTACTTCTCTTCCCTCCACCCCTTTTCCTCAACAGATTATGTTTATTTTGAAAACTCATCCAGTAACCCACTGCTGATCCGGCGGATAGAAGAGCTCAACAAGGTGAGACGGTGGTGCGTGTGTGTGTACAGTCTCTCTGGCCCTAACTAGGGTTGTGGTGGTCATGAAATTGTCAGCCGGTAACTGTCACTCAAATAACTGCTGGTCTCACAGTAAATTACCTTTTTTTAAATGAACATAAACACGTTTTAGCATCGCAGGGCTTCCACGCGTAGCCTTCAAGCAAGCCACCGATTCGGATCTTTGGAACATGAATCCATTTATTATAGCCGACACCATCACAATAAATCCATGATTTAATTTAGGCTGAAGAAACATTAGGCTACATTATCTCATATCATATTTCAGAAGAACAGAAATGGCATATTCTGAGTCTTATGTTAGGCTCTGATCTAGCTATGCTATATGGCCGTGGGCTGCAGCAGTTCATTTGGCAGGTAAGATTTGCTTCTAATTCCTGTAGCATTACATTATTTTAAAGTAAGGAGAATACAGTTGAACATGGCTGAGTAAAATTGCAAGGATATTTTCCCGGAACTATTTCCAAATATTCTGTGTTGCGAGGTTAATGAAGAAACAGATCCTCTTATTGCCTAATTTAGTTATTTGTGATAAACACTAGTGTTGCATGGTATACCGGTACCACAGTAATATCATGTTACCAAAATGTCATACTTATGATACCAACATTTTACAATACTGTAGTTCTGTTTCGTATGGTACTACCTCTTTATTTATATGAAATGACATTCTGCCCTGCCCGTTCAAACCCTCCTCTAACCCGGACGACGCTGGGCCAATTTGTGCGTGCCCTATGGGATTTCCAATCACAGCCGTTGTGATACAGCCCGGGAACAAAACTCGGGTCTGTAGTGACGCCTCGAGCACGGCAATGCGGTGCCTTGGACCGCTGCGCCACTCGGGGAGACCAGTTGCACCATGCTGTGTCAGCCTATATTCTTTTTTTTCGAATACATTCTAAGGTTTGTATTAGTGTTGTCACGATACCAAAATGTAACTAACGATTCCAGGCCAAGTATTACAATACCTAGTGGTATCACGATACCATAGGGGGGGGGGGGGGATTTGTTACATTGGAGCAGCGCCCAGCATATTTTACTCTCTATCGAGTTTCACGTGCATTTTTATATAGTTTCACAAACTGTGTTTTCGGGCCGTTTTTAAACTAATCCTGGCTCGCAAACTATTGCTTTGATAACAAACGTTGTTCAGTCATGTCACCTAGCTAGCTAACAACCTGGTAATGTAACTTGACAGTAGGTTTAGGCTAATTTGATTGGCACAGGAAGAAAGGAAAAGAGTCTGCTACTCGTGAGATGTGCTTCAAAGGTAGGATTCATATAGGCCTAATGTAAGCCTAAACTGTATCACAAATCAATTTCTTTCTGGTGCTCCTTTAAATTTTGTTTGTGGCCTAACGTATTAAAAGTTGGGAGCAGTGTTTGTGGGAGAGTGAGAATGGTGTGTGTTTAGTATGAGGGAGACGGTGTGGGAAGTAGAGTGTGTGAGGAAAGGAAGGAGAGTGTGTGTGTGTGTTTTAACTGAAGAGTAGAAGGTTTCATGCAGTGTTTCCCTTACTAACACAATGACATGCAGATCATTATGCATCTACAGTTGAAGTTGGAAGTTTACATACACTTAGGTTGGAGTCGTTAACTCATTTTTCAACCACTCCACAAATTTCTTGTTTGCAAACTATAGTTTTAGCAAGTCAGTTAGAACATCTACTTTGTGCATGACACAAGTATTTTTTTACAACATTTGTTTACAGACAGATTATTTCAGTTATAATTCCCTCTATCACAATTCCAGTGGGTCAGAAGTTTACATACTCCAAGTTGACTGCCTTTAAACAGCTTGGAAAATTCCAGAAAATTATGTAAATTAGCTTATCAGAACATGACATGATTTGAGTCAATTAGAGGTGTACCTGTGGATGTATTTCAAAGCCTACCTTCAAACTCAGTGCCTCTGTGCTTGACATCATGGGGAAATCAAAAGAAATCAGCCAAGACCTCAGAAACAAATTTGTAGACTTCCAC
Source organism: Oncorhynchus mykiss (assembly GCF_013265735.2). NCBI lineage: Eukaryota > Metazoa > Chordata > Actinopteri > Salmoniformes > Salmonidae > Oncorhynchus > Oncorhynchus mykiss. The sequence continues at coordinate 28,541,289 of NC_048583.1, read as the reverse complement.
AAGTCTGGTTCATCCTTGGGTGCAATTTCCAAACGCCTGAAGGTACCACGTTCATCTGTACAAACAATAGTGGGACCACACAGCCATCATACCACTCAGGAAGGAGACGCGTTCTGTCTCCTAGAGATGAACGTACATTGGTGCAAAAAGTGCAAATCAATCCCAGAACAACAGCAAAGGACCATGTGAAGATACTGGAGGAAACAGGTACAAAAGTATCAAATATCCACAGTAAAACGAGTCCTATATCTACGTAACCTGAAAGGCCACACAGCAAGGAAGAAGCCACTGCTCCAAAACCGCCATAAAAAAGCCAGGCTACGGTTTGCAACTGCACATGGGGACAAAGATTGTACTTTTTGGGGAAATATCCTCTGGTCTGATGAAATAGAACTGTTTGGCCTTAATGACCATTGTTATGTTTCGAGGATAAAGGGTGAGGCTTGCAAGCCGAAGAACACCATCCCAACCGTGAAGCACGGGGGTGGCAGCATCATGTTGTTGGGGTGCTTTGCTGAAGGAGGGACTGGTGCACTTCACAAAATAGGTGGTGTCATGAGGAAGGGAAATTGTGGACATATTGGAGCAACATCCCAAGACATCAGTCAGGTAAATCTTGGTCGCAAATGGGTCTTCCAAATGGACAATGACCCCAAGCATACTTCCAAAGTTTTGGCAAAATGGCTTAAGGACAACAAAGTCAAGGTATTGGAGTGGCCATCGCCAAACACTGACCTCAATCATATAGACAATTTGTGGGCAGATCTGAAAAAGAATGTGCAAGCAAGGAGGCCAACAAACCTTTGTTATACCAGCTCTGTCAGAAGGAATGGGCCAAAATTCACCCAACTTGTGGAAGGCTACCCAAAACATTTGACCAAAGTTAAACAATTGAAAGACAATGCTACCAAATACTAATTGAGTATATATACTTCTGACCCACTGGGAATGTGATGAAAGAAATAAAAGCTGGAATAAATCATATTCTGACATTTCACATTCTTAAAGTTGTGATCCGAACTGACCTAAGACAGGGAATTTTTACTCAGATTAAATGTCAGGATTTGTGAAAAACTGTGTTTAAATGTATTTGGCTAAGGTGTATGTAAACTTCTGACTTCAACTGTATACTCCTTCCTCCCATTCCTCCAGCCAAATCACAGGTAGGCCTTTGGCTGATTTTGCTCATATTTGCGTTCTATGCAGTATTCTATTATTCACTAAACAGTGTGAAAGTAAATTCAATCTGCTGTATTGAGTAGAAGTGTGAATTTCAGTGACAGGTTTTTGCATAGCACACGCGCAGAACGGGAACAAGTGTCAACAAGTATTCCCCCCCCCCCCCCCCTATTGTGACAACACTAATACAAACTATGCATACATGTTTGCCTTTTTTACATTCTAAGGCTGCATGATGCAACTAATGATTTGAAACAAAAGTTGCATGAAAGGAAAGAGCTCTGCTATTTCACGTCATCAGTCTTTCATCCACAATTTGACAAGCACTTGATAATATTCTCACCTGTCAGACTATTGTCAATTTAAATCTGGTCTTTACAAATCTAGTATTATGTGTGGATTTATGTTATTTAGAATGGCCCACAAAAAAATAACCATGTAATCCGTAGGCTGCACTTGAATAGGGAATGGAGGAAGAGCTTCCCATGGCTATGTTTTTAATGTTCCAGGTAGGCTACACCGGTTGTAAAGCAGATTGATTGTGCTTCATTTTAAGAATTGAGCAAATAAATATAGCAGCACGAGGAAGCTGGCATCCTCTTTTAAATAGCGGGGAGTCAAAGCTCTGTTTTCACACATCCGTTCCATTAGGCTCTGTGTGTAGGTTATGAGCAACCATGTTCCAGGACTCCTAGGCCTATTGGCTATGTTTTGGAGTTATTTGGACTCTTTAGTTGTGATGGGCCTATATGTTTTTGAGGTTTCTTTGAGATCGACTATATGATGCATGCCACTAGGATTTGAAAAAAGTCGTAATGTATGTGCAGTTTCTTGTCATTCACAAGTGATATTCTCACCCATCAGACTATTCTCAATTTAATCTTTTACATATATTAAATAATATGTGTGAAATTAGTTTTGGACTTAGAATGGGCCATTTTCATGCACCTGTATCCACTTCAACCTCTCCCTGTCTGAGTCTGTAATACCATCATGTTTCAAGCAGACCACCGTAGTCCCTGTGCCCAAGAACACTAAGGTAACCTGCCTAAATGACTACCGACCTGTAGCGCGCACGTCTGTAGCCATGAAATGCTTTGAAAGGCTGGTCATGCCTCACATCGACACCATTATCCCAGAAACCGTAGACCCACTCCAATTTACATACCGCACCAACCGATCCACTGATGATCCAATCTCTATTTAGGCTCGGAGGACCCATGCCAAGTCTTTTCAGTCTCCCGAGGGGGAATAGGCTTTGTCGTGCCCTCTTCACGACTGTCTTGGTGTGCTTGGACCATGATAGCTTGTTGGTGATGTGGACACCAAGGAACTTGAAGCTCTCAACCTGCTCCACTACAGCCCAGTCGATGAGCATGGGGGCATGCAGGATCCAGTTGCAGAGGGAGGTGTTTAGTCCCAGGGTCCTTAGCTTAGTGATGACCTTTGAGGGTACTATGGTGTTGAACGCTGAGCTCTAGTCAATGAACAGCATTCTCACATAGGTGCTCCTTTTGTCCAGTTGGGAAAGGGCAGTGTGGAGTGCAATAGAGAGAACATCATCTGTGGAGCTGTTAGGGCGGTATGCAAATTGGAGTGGGTCTAAGGTTTCTGGGATAATGTTTTTTTATGTGAGCTATGACCAGCTTTTCAAAGCACTTCATGTCTACAGACATGAGAGCTACGGGTCGGTAGTAATTTAGGCAGGTTGCCTTAGTGTTCTTGGGCACAGGGACTATGGTGGTCTGCTTGAAACATGTTGGTAATACAGACTCAGACAGGGAGAGGTTGAAAATGTCAGTGAAGACACTTGCCAGTTGATCAGCGCATGCTTAGAGTACACGTCCTGGTAATCTGTCTGGCCCTGCGGCCTTGTGAATGTTGACCTGTTTAAAGCCCAAACTCACACCGGCTGCGGAGAGTGATCAGTCGCCCGGAACAGCTGATGATCTCATGCATGTTGCAGTGTTACTTGCCTCGAAGCGAGCATAGAAGTAATTTCGCTCATCTGGTAGGCTTGTGTCACTGGGCAGCTCTCGGCTGTGCTTCCCTTTGTAGTCTCTAATAGTTTGCAAGCCCTGCCACATCGGACGACCGTCGGCGCCAGTGTAGTACGATTTGATCTTAGTCCTGTATTGATGCTTTGCCTGTTTGATGGTTAGTCGGAGGGCATAGCGGGATTTCTTATAAGTTTCCAGGTTAGAGTCCCACTCCTTGAAAGCGGCAGCTCTACCCTTTAGCTCAGTGCGGATGTTGCCTGTAATCCATGGCTTCTGGTTGGAGTATGTACGTACAGTCACTATGGGGACGACGTCATCGTTACAGTTATTGATGAAGCCGTGACTGATGTGGTGTACTCCTCAAAGCCATCGGAAGACTCCCGGAACATATTCCAGTCTGTGCTAGCAAAACAGTCCTGTAGCTTAGCATCTGCTTCATCTGACCGCTTAAAAAAAATATATAATATTGACTGAGTCACTCTTCCTGCTTTAATTTTGCTTGTAAGCAGGAATCAGGAGGATGTAGGGAGAGCTTTGTACGCTTCTCTGTGTGTGGAGTATAGGTGGTCTAGTTATTTTTCTTTCTCTGGTTGCACAATTAACATGCTGATAGAAATGAGGTAAAACGGATTTGTTTCCCTGCATTAAAGTTCCCGGCCACTAGGAGTGTCGCCTCTGGATGAGCGTTTTCCTGTTTGCTTATAGCTGTATACAGCTCATTGAGTGCGGTCTTAGTGGCAGCATCGGTCTGTGGTGGTATGTAGACAGCTACGAAAAATGTAGAAACTCTCTAGGTAGATAATGTGGTCTACAGCTTCTTATGAGAGACTCTACCTCAGGTGAGCAAAACCTTAAGACTTCCTTAGATATCATGCATCAGCTGTTGTTTACAAATATACACAGACCACCACCCCTTGTCTTACCAGAGGCCGCTGTTCTATCCTGCCGATAGTGTATATCCCGCCAGCTGTATGTCATTCATGTCGTTGTTCAGCCACGACTCGGTGAAACACAAGATATTACAGTTTTTAATCTCCTGTTGGTAGGATATAGTTGCTTTTTAGTTTGTCCAATTTATTATCCAGCGGCTGTACGTTGGCCAATAGTACGGATGGCAAAGGCAGTTTAGCCACTCGGCTGTGTATCCTCACAAGACACCCCGATCTCTTTCCGCTATACCTCTTCTGTCTTTTTCTCCTGTGAATGACGGAGATGAGGGCCTGTTCGGGTGCCTGGAGTAAATCCCTCTTGCCCGACTCCATTAAAGAGAAATTCTTTGTCCAGTTCAAGGTGAGTAATCGGTCATAAGAGATTGTAGCGGCAACATTATGTACAAAAAAAGTCAAAAAAACTAACAAAATAGCAAGGTTGGTGAAGAGCCCATGATACGGCAGCCATCTTACAACCACCATCTACAAGCTTTTACGGCAGTTATTTTTCATGCCAGCCAGGTAGGCTACTCCAGTTGTAAAGCGTAGCAATGTGCTTAATATTAGGAAAGTTGAGAAATAAATATAATAGGCCAAGCCTAGAGAGAGCTTATTTTTTGTTGCAAAGCCTATAGAAGAAATGTTGTGCAACACTTACTTATAGGAACACTTATTTCATTCCATGCATCAACCAGCTATGAGGAGCCGGTCTTTTGCTGGGCAACTGGGGATCCTATTCCGCTCAAACTCTGAATGCCAGGGCTCTCATGAAGTGTTTAATTCGATTGTATTTGCATTGACGTCCGAGTGATTAGCGGGACAGTGGAGCGCTGAGTACCAGACCATTAGCGACTAGCTGTTAGCAAGTTTGGTAGGCTACTAATGACCATCTGCGACATCAGAGTGCAGTTTTGGAGAAGCCTAGTTACTGTGATTCAACGGTCATGTGGAATTTGGTGAGGTATGACTCATGACTGCCGGTGTGGTGGTGATACTGTCACTGTAACAGCCCTTGTCCTAACAGGTGCCAACTGTCCTGTCTGGTTGTTTAATTGTACTGGAGACTAGTGTCTGTGATTGACAGTAGACACAGAGCTGAGTGTAGGCCTAGCTAAGCTGCCTCTCTCATGTCACTCAGTCAGTCTGCCCAGACAGGCATAACACTGTCTCTTTCCCGATAAGTCTCTCCTGGATCCCTCATTCTCCGAATCCTCAACGCATTGGAGGAAAAGGTAAGAGGGGAGGGACTTTGGGTCATCTACTCCGAATCCGTTTGAGAAGGAAGGAGGTGATGAATCAAGCGAAGACTAATTCAGAAAAATGTACCTCATCAATGAGTAGTTGACCCACTTTGATCAACCAATCAACACTGAAATGTCAAATAGTTTAGTTATTACGTAGGCCTAGCCTAGTTGTGCTACTGTTTCTACAACATGTAAAACTTCACCAGGCTAGTTTCTCATTAGTACGTATAAGCCTAGCTGGTATTGATCTTTCTGTTCTCAGATCATCAGCAAACTCCAACTCTACTCTCTCGGTGTGTGACCAATGACGTGTGGCAGGCTGGGCTGGCGGATTACGGTCGTTACCATGGTAACCCTCCATCTCATCTCTCTCTCTCGTGTTGTGTTGTGTTGCAGACTGCCAATGGAAACGTGGAGGCTAAAGTGGTGTGTTTCTATCGACGCAGGGACATCTCCTCGACACTCATCGCCCTGGCCGACAAACACGCACGTGAGTGACACGCACGGTTCACTGTTCAGTCAGAAGTCTTCACCGTCTAACCACTGTTCAACATCGAATGCCAAAATTCAAATCCCCTAGTAGAGTGACTGTTCAGTCAGAAACCACTTTTAAATGGATGGAACCTTTAAACAGGCTATTCTCATTCCGATTAAACGTCTTGCAAGAGAGACCTGTTCACTAACCACCATTCAGCATCCAATGACACTTCATCGCCTTGTATAGATCAAATGGACAGTTTAACACAAGTGCTCGGTGTATAAGGTTTTCAGATGTGCAATCTAAACCTAATTTAACCTAATGACTTCTGCCTGAAGAGTGAATGTGTAGTGAACGACCTATGTATCCGTCTTGGACTAATCTAGGCAAATGTCAGTGTTTTGTGTATGTTTGCTCGTCTATGCAGTGTTTGTGTCGTCGTCGTGTGTGAATGACTGTGCATGCGAGCATTGCTTTATTTGTGTGTGTGTATATATAAGCTAGCTTTGCAGTGTTTGAGGCTGTGAGGGTTGTAGCTGTTGCTGTGAGGGTGGTAGCTGTTGCTGTGAGGGTGGTAGCTGTTGCTGTGAGGGTGGTTGCTGTGAGAGTGGTAGCTGTTGCTGTGAGGGTGGTAGCTGTTGCTGTGAGGGTGGTAGCTGTTGCTGTGAGGGTGGTAGCTGTTGCTGTGAGGGTGGTAGCTGTTGCTGTGAGGGTGGTAGCTGTTGCTGTGAGGATGGTAGCTGTGAGGGGGGAGCTGTTGAGGGTGATGGGGAGGGGGGGAGCGGTAGCTGTGAGGGTGGTGGATGTGGTTTCACTGGGTTGCTCATTACTGGACCTTTTTATGTTGAGACTGAGAAGAGGGAGCTCTGCATCAGACCCAGGGTCTGACTGACTAGAGAATTTAAGCCTTCTGGACTGCAGCACTCCAAAGCCTAAGGGAGCCTAAGGGGTGTTCTGTGGCAGTGGGTTGTTTTTTGTGGACCAGCAAGGAGGAGCTCTACATTTTATAAGGGGCTTTATTGGCTTGGGAAACAGATTTACATTGCCAAAGCAAGTGAAATAGATAAAATATAAAAACAAGTGAAATGAACAGTAAACTTTACTCACAAAAGAATAAAGACATTTCAAATGTCATATGTCAGTGTTGCAATGATGTGCAAATAGTTAAAGTACAAAAGGGAAAATAAATAAACAGGTTGTATTTACAATGGTATTTTTCATCACTGGTTGCCATTGTGGTAACAGGTCACAAATCTTGCTGCTGTGATGGCACACTGGTTTTTCACCTAATAGATATGGCCGTTTATCAGAATTTGATTATTTTTCGAGTTCTTTGTGGATCTGTGTAATCTGAGGGAAGTATGTGTCTCTAATATGGTCATACATTTGGCAGGAGGTTAGGAAGTGCAGCTCAGTTCCACCTCATTTTGTGGGCAGTGTGCACATAGCCTGTTTCTCTTGAGAGCCAGGTCTGCCTGTGGTAGCCTTAATAGCAAGGCTATGCTCACAAAGTCTGTACATCAGTCAAGATTTCCTTAATTTTGGGTCGGGAACAGTGGTCACGTATTAGCCACTGTGTACTCTCTATTTAGGGCCAGTAAATTCTTTGCTGTGTGTCAAGTAATTATCTTTTTGTTTTTTTATGATTTGATTGAATCTAATTGTGATGCTATCCTGGGGCTCTGTGGGGTCTGTTTGTGTACAGAGCCCCAGCACCAGCTTGCTTGGGGGCTCTTCTCCAGGTTAATTTCTCTGTAGTTGATGGCTTTGTTAGGAAGGTTTGGGAATTGCTTCCTTTCAGGTGGTTGTAGAATTTAACAGCGCTTTTCTGGATTTTGTTCATTAGCGGGTATCGGCCTAATTCTGCTCTGCAGGCATTTGCTGTTTTACGTTGTACGCAGAGAATTTTTTTGTGAATTCTTGGTTGGTGAGTTGACCTCACAACCATAAAGGGCAATGGGTTCTATAATTGATTCATGTACTTTTAGCCAGATCCTAATTGGTATGTTGAATTTTGTTGTTTTGATGGCATAGAAGGCCCTTCTTGCCTTGTCTCTCAGATCGTTCACAGCTTTGTGGAAGTTACCTGTGGCGCTGATGTTTACGCCGAGGTATGTATAGTTTTTTTGTGTGCTCTAGGGCAACGGTGTCTAGATTAAATTTGTATTCGTGGTCCTGGCAACTGGGCCTTTTTTGGAACACCCATTTTTTGTCTTACTGAGATTTACGGTCAGGGCCCAGGTCTGACAGAATCTGTGCAGAACATCTAGGTGCTGCTGTAGGCCCTCCTTGGTTGGGAACAGTATCACCAGATCATCAGCAAACAGACAATTGACTTCAGATTCTAGTAGGGTGAGGCCGGGTGCTGCAGACTGTTCCAGTGCCCTTGCCAATTCGTTGATATATACACTGCCTTGCGAAAGTATTCGGCCCCCTTGAACTTTGTGACCCGTTGCCACATTTCAGGCTTCAAACATAAAGATATAACATTTGATTTTTTTGTGAAGAATCAACAACAAGTGGGACACAATCATGAAGTGGAACGACATTTATTGGATATTTCAAACTTTTTTAACAAATCAAAAACGGAAAAATTGGGCGTGCAAAATTATTCAGCCCCCTTAAGTTAATACTTTGTAGCGCCACCTTACAGCTGCTGTAAGTCGCTTGGGGTATGTCTCTATCAGTTTTGCACATCGAGAGACTGAAATGTTTTCCCATTCCACCTTGCAAAACAGCTCGAGCTCAGTGAGGTTGGATGGAGAGCATTTGAACAGCAGTTTTCAGTTCTTTCCACAGATTCTCGATTGGATTCAGGTCTGGACTTTGACTTGGCCATTCTAACACCTGGATATGTTTATTTTTGAACCATTCCATTGTAGATTTTGCTTTATGTTTTGGATCATTGTCTTGTTGGAAGACAAATCTCCGTCCCAGTCTCAGGTCTTTTGCAGACTCCATCAGGTTTTCTTCCAGAATGGTCCTGTATTTGGCTCCATCCATCTTCCCATCAATTTTAACCATCTTCCCTGTCCCTGCTGAAGAAAAGCAGGCCCAAACCATGATGCTGCCACCACCATGTTTGACAGTGGGGATGGTGTGTTGCTTTTACGCCAAACATAACGTTTTGCATTGTTGCCAAAAAGTTCCATTTTGGTTTCATCTGACCAGAGCACCTTCTTCCACATGTTTGGTGTGTCTCCCAGGTGGCTTGTGGCAAACTTTAAACGACACTTTTTATGGATTTCTTTAAGAAATGGCTTTCTTCTTGCCACTCTTCCATAAAGGCCAGATTTCTGCAATATACGACTGATTGTTGTCCTATGGACAGTCTCCCACCTCAGCTGTAGATCTCTGCAGTTCATCCAGAGTGATCATGGGCCTCTTGGCTGCATCTCTGATCAGTCTTCTCCTTGTATGAGCTGAAAGTTTAGAGGGGCGGCCAGGTCTTGGTAGATTTGCAGTGGTCTGATACTCCTTCCATTTCAATATTATCGCTTGCACAGTGCTCCTTGGGATGTTTAAAGGTTGGGAAATCTTTTTGTATCCAAATCCGGCTTTAAACTTCTTCACAACAGTATCTCGGATCTGCCTGGTGTGTTCCTTGTTCTTCATGATGCTCTCTGCGCTTTTAACGGACCTCTGAGACTATCACAGTGCAGGTGCATTTATACGGAGACTTGATTACACACAGGTGGATTGTATTTATCATCATTAGTCATTTAGGTCAACATTGGATCATTCAGAGATCCTCACTGAGGATTCTGCACTGAAAGTAAAGGGGCTGAATAATTTTGCACGCCCAATTTTTCAGTTTTTGATTTGTTAAAAAAGTTTGAAATATCCAATAAATGTCGTTCCACTTCATGATTGTGTCCCACTTGTTGTTGATTCTTCACAAAAAAATACAGTTGTATATCTTTGTTTGAAGCCTGAAATGTGGCAAAAGGTCGCAAAGTTCAAGGGGGCCGAATACTTTCGCAAGGCACTGTATGTTGAAGAGGGTGGGGCTTAAGCTGCATCCCTGTCTCCCCGTCCCCCCTGTCCCTGTGGAAATAAAACATTTTTTTTGCCAATTTTATAATGTTGTATGTTTTGGTTTTTTTTCCCCACACCACTTTCCATCAATTTGTATAGCAGATCCTCGTGCCAAATTGAGTCATGCTTTTTTGAAATCAACAAAGCATAAGGATTTTGCCTTTTTGTTTGTCTATTAGTTATTATAGGACTATTTCTCTCTCTACCATTTGTATTTCATATACCTTTGACTATTGGATGTTCTTATAGGTACTATAGTATTACCTGCCTAATCTCGGGAGTTGATAGTCTTGAAGTCATAAACAGCGCTGTGCTTGAAGCACAGCGAAGAGCTGCTGACAAATGCAGTGCTGTTTGAATGAATGCTTACGCGCCTGCTGCTGCCTACCATCGCTCAGTCAGACTGCTTTATCAAATATCAAATCATAGACTTAATTATAATAACACACATAAATACAAGCCTTAGGTCATTAATATGGTCAAATTCGGAAACTACCATTTCGAAAACAAAACATTTATTCTTTCAGTGAAATACGGAACCGTTCCGTATTTTATCTAACCGGTGGCATCGATAAGTCTAAATATTCCTGTTACATTGCACAACCTTCAATGTTATGTCATAATTACGTAGAATTCTGGCAAATTAGTTCGCAACGAGCCAGGCGGCCCAAACGGTTGCATATACCCTGACTCTGCGTGCAATGAACGCAAGAGTGACACAATTACCCAGAGTTTAATATTGCCTGCTAACATGCATTTATTTTAACTAAATACGCAGGTTTAAAAAAATGTACTTTTGTGTATTGATTTAAAAAAGGCATTGATGTTTATGGTTAGGTGCAACGATTGTGCTTTTTTTTCTCGCAAATGCACTTTTGTTTAATCATCCCCCGTTTGGTGAAGTTGGCTGTCTTTGTTAGGAAGAAATGGTCTTCACACAGTTTGCAATGAGCCAGGTGGCCCAAACTGCTGCATATACCCTGACTCTGTTGCACAGAACGCAAGAGAAGTTAGCAGGTAATAGTAACTAAATATTCAGGTTTAAAAATATATATTCGTGTATTGATTTTAAGAAACGCGTTGATGTTTATGGTTAGGTACACGTCGGTGCAACGACAGTGCTTTTTTCGCGACTGCGCTTGTTAAATCACCCGTTTGGTGAAGTAGGCTGTGATCCAATGATAACTTAACAGGCATCACATCGATTATATGCAACGCAGGACAAGCTAGATAACTACACATGATTGATGATATTACTAGTTTAACTAGTGATTATGCTAAGATACATTTTTTTTTAATAAGATATGTTTTATGCTAGCTAGCAACTTACCTTGGTTCCTTGCTGCACTCGCATAACAGGTGCAATGTAATCGGCCATGATCGGTGTCCAAAAATGCTCATTATGAATCCTTGAAATCGGCCCTAATTAATTGGCCATTCCGATTAAGCGGTCGACCTCTAAGGGAAACATACGAGTCTGCTGTTAATGATAATGCAGAGGATTTTCCCCAAGGTTGCTGTTGACGCATATCCCCTGGTAGTTATTGGGGTCAAATTTGTCTCCAATTTTATGGATTTGGGTGATCAGTCCTCGGTTCCAAATATTGGGGAAGATACCAGAGCTGAGGATGATAAACAGTTTAAGTATAGCCAATTGCATTGAGGATACCATCAACCCCACAGGCCTTTTTGAGTTGGAGGGTTTGTATATTGTCCTGTAGGTCATTCAATGTATTGGAGAATCCAGTGTGTTTTGGGAGTCTTTAATAGTTGATTCTAAGATTTGTATTTGATCATGTATATGTTTTTTTCTGATCTTTGTTATAGAGCAAAAAAGATTGGAGAAGTGGTATATCCATACATCTCTGTTTTAGATAACTCAAAAACAGAGTTTTCCAATTTTCCCAGAAGTGGTTTGATTTGATGGATTCTTCAATTACATTGAGCAGTTTTCTGATGTGCTGTTCCTTCTTCCGTAGTGTATTTCTGTCTTTAGTGATTCACCATAGTGAAGGAGTAGACTCAGGTTTTCTGGGTCTCTGTTTTTGGTTGGATAGGTTCTCAATTTCTTAGGTTTTTGCATTCTTCATTAAACCTTTTGTCATTGTTAATTTCTTAGGTTGTCTGCTTTACATTTAAAAAATGTTGATAGGGAAGCTGAGGTCAAATATGCTGTTTAGGTTTTCTACTGCTAAGTTTACACCTTCACAGTGAAACCTTTTTTCCAGGAAATTGTCTAGAAGGGATTGAATTTGTTGTTGCCTAATTGTTTTTTGGTAGTTCTCCACACTATTTTCCTTCCATCTATAGCATTTATTTATTTTTCAATTCCTTTCGGCTTTAATGCCACATGATTTCTGTGATGTCAGTGGACTGACTGAATGCTCTAAGAGACTCTGGGGTTGAGGTCAGTGATAAAGTAGTCGACAGTACTACTGCCAAGAGATGAGCTATAGGTGTACCTACCGTAGGAGTCCCCTCAGCCTACCATCGACTATGTACTTACCCAGCGTGTGACAGAGCTACAGGAGCTGTGACCCGTTTTTGTTGGTTACAGTATGTTGTGTCTAGTGAGACATGTGGCGGAGGGAATGCTGTCACCTCCAGGTAGGTGTTTGTCCCCCTGTGTGCTGAGGGTGTCTGGTTCTTGTCCAGTTCTGGCATTTTGTTCGCCACAGACTAGTACATGTCCCTGAGCCTGGAAATTGTTGATATCCCCCTCTAGGATGGAGACGCTGTCATCGTTTAAAGTATGGGGATTCTGTTGGGGGGATATAGCTAGCACATGAGGACATTTTTCTCTGACATCTTTTCCTTAATAATTTCTAGTCAGATGTAAAATGTTCCTGTTTTGACTAATTTAATAGTGGATTAGGTCTGCTCTATACCAAATTAGCATACACCCTGAGTCTCTTCCCTGTTTCACACCTGGTAGTTTGGTGGATGGTACTACCAGCTCTCTGTAACCTAGAGGGCAACCAGTGCATCCAGCTCTTTTATACAGTGTTTCTTGTAGGATGACTGTCTGTATTTCCAATTTCTTTGAAGTCTAGTTTGCTGCTCTTTAGGCCAAATGCAAATGACCTCAGACCTTGTATATTCCTGGATGAGATAGTCGAAGCTTTGTGTTCCATAGCGTCTAGTGTTGTTTTTGTGTGGTTTAGGCCCAGACCATCACAGTAAGTGTGAGCAGAGCATGTTGAGCATCTGATACATACCGCTTAGGTCGCAGGATGGGCTTGGGTGGGGGTAATAGTGAGGGTTGGGCCTGTTGCTCTGCTCATGGCCTGTTATGTTGAGGTCCTTGCCGCAGGGGCGGGGGGCATAGGTCGGGCAGAAGGGTCATAGGTCTGATATGGGTGGCCTACATAGGGTGTGGTGAGGGTTTGCTTGGGGTGGTCTTAGCTGGTTGGGGTGTGGCTGGTGATGCTGTGGTCTGGGTGTAGGTCCTCTTGGCGTGGGTTCTCTCTGCATGTCCTTCGGGAGGGGGTTTTGCCGGTCTGGGAGGGTGTCTCGCTGGTCTGGGCGTTGGTGTCCGTTGCTCCTTTCGTAGGTGCTGGGGCTGCAGCTGAGGGTGATGTCCTTCAGGGTCCTGGCAAAAGTTTGGATTGCTGCCTTGTAGAGGTGGACCTGGCTGTAAAGGCTGTTCAAGTCCAGGGTGGAGTGGTGGGCCAGGTAGACATTAGGTTTTGAGGTATAGTCTTGTGAAATTCTTGCATTCACCCTTTGTGTGGTGTCAGTGTGAAAGTATTTTCGTGGTAGCAGGGTGGAGATTACCACTTGTGCGTTGGGGAAAGTGGAAGAAGCTTTTTCGATTACTCCCTTGAGTGTTGTTGTCACCCTTTCCTGCTGGCCCCTCAGGTCATTTGTGCCTGTGTGAATTATGTGGCTGTGGAACCCTAGTCTGTCCTCTGACAATAGCTCCAGGACATGCCTTGTGTTTGGGGACCAGGGTTTAGCCACTTTGTGTTTGGGAAAAAGTTTATCCTATTGAGTGTATTTGCCATTTTAAGTCAATGTAGCACAATCTCTGTCATGTGTGTCCTCAGTGGATGTGGGGGGGGGGGGGGGGGGGGGGTGTTGTCAGGAGGGCTATCGGGGGAGCTGACGGGGGGCTGTTAGGAGGGGGTGGTGTCTGTTGGGTTGACGGGTCCTTTGTTGTCTGTCCCACTGTGGTGTTGAGGTTGTGGTCCAGGTCTGAGGTGGGCTGTTCTGCTGTCTTGTCTGGGGGATTGTCCTGCTCTCTGTCACACCTCAGCTTTCTGACCTCGTCCTTCAGTGCCATCTGTACCTCTTTAGGTTCTCTTACCTCAGTCCGTAGAGCAGCCAGCTCTCTGACAGCCGTCCATTTCCACCTTCTGCCCTCCAGATCTTGTTGGGGGGGGCGGGGGGGGGGGCTCCACCGTGTCTCTACCGTGTCTCTCGCTCTGAGCTCCACCGTGTCTCCACCGTGTCTCTCGCTCTGGGCTCCACCGTGTCTCTCGCTCTGAGCTCCACCGTGTCTCCACCGTGTCTCTCGCTCTGAGCTCCACCGTGTCTCCACCGTGTCTCTCGCTCTGAGCTCCACCGTGTCTCCACCGTGTCTCTCGCTCTGAGCTCCACCGTGTCTCTCGCTCTGGGCTCCACCGTGTCTCTCGCTCTGAGCTCCACCGTGTCTCCACCTTGTCTCTCGCTCTGAGCTCCACCGTGTCTCCACCGTGTCTCTCGCTCTGAGCTCCACCGTGTCTCTCGCTCTGAGCTCCACCGTGTCTCCACCGTGTCTCTCGCTCTGAGCTCCACCGTGTCTCCACCATGTCTCTCGCTCTGGGCTCCACCGTGTCTCTCGCTCTGGGCTCCACCGTGTCTCTCGCTCTGAGCTCCACCGTGTCTCCACCGTGTCTCTCGCTCTGGGCTCCACCGTGTCTCTCGCTCTGGGCTCCACCGTGTCTCTCGCTCTGGGCTCCACCGTGTCTCTCGCTCTGGGCTCCACCGTGTCTCTCGCTCTGAGCTCCACCGTGTCTCTCTCTCTTAGTGATGGAGGAGTAGTGCAGTTGTGGGACCTGGGTGTGTTCAGTGCTGGACGGGGGTGGGTGGTGTGTGACTATCCTTTAGTTTGAAGAGGTGTGATCAGACTTAGTGTAGCTTTACATAACAAAATTACCTAGAGATTATTGTCCTTTCATTTTTGTCTAGTAGCTTCGGACTGAATATTACTCACTCAGTTTTGTGTTGGAGGGTATTTCCAGGTTCCACTGTTTCTTCTGCAGGTTTTGGTTTGTTAGAATTCTTTTTCCTTGATAGTCCTTGTTAGTAATAGTCCATTCAGGTCATTTTGTCCAAAATCAAGTTTAAAAAAAAATTGGATTGGAGGTTTTAATGTTTAGGTTAGTTTCCTGTATAAGTCCTTGTGAAAAAAGGCAAGTTTATCTACATTTATCCAACTCTAATATTTTTTACAGAAGAACCAAGGAGCCGATGAGCTCTCTCCTCTCTTCTCTTTCTCTGTGTGTTCCTGCGGGAGATCCACTGTTCATTTTTGAGAGCCGTGTGTGACCCGGACAGTCCCAACTTGTGCTGGTTTGTGTGTGGAGTATGGGCCTCTTGGTTCTATGTGCAGCCAGCACCATCAGTCAGTCCCTCCAGAATTCTTAATTGTCCCAAATGGCACCCTATATAGTGCACTACTTGCGACCTGGACTCAGTGCACTATGTAGGGAACAGGGTGCCGTTTGGGACGTTACCCCAGACAGCCATTTGCAATATGTGAAGTATGCATGTAAGGAATGGCTCTTCACCCCATGGGTGTGGTGGTGGGCTGCTGCTGTATCCTGTCTGAGTTCTGGAGCCGTCAGCCCAAGGACAAAGAGGGAAAAGGGGGAAATTTGAGGGCCTGTTGGCTTTCCCAAACAGTGTGTGTGTTTGGAAATGGGAGAGGGAACTTTACACTCTGAGAGTGGCCCTGTGGAACATTGTCCTTGTGTTGTACCGGATGGCTTTCTTTCTCCATTCTGGATTATTGCCTGTGCGGTGTGTGTGTGTGCTGTGAGTCACAGATCAAATATTTCCCTTGCCGGGATTCGGTTGGAGCCTTCCCTAAGAGGGCCTGTGACTGCACCCTTACTCCAGGTCTTAGCCCCGCCCCGGTCGGCAGAGCTGCCTCCTGAGTGGTCGGTTCCACTGACATGGCCTTTTGCTCCTCTGGCCCCTCCCTCAGGCCCATATGACTTAGCCTCACTTTAATTTCCGTTTCTATTCTGAGAGCTCTAGAACTCTAGGCCGTTGGTTTCAGTAAACGATAGACACCAATGGTGACGATGAATCCATTCACAAACACACAAAAAAACGAGTGGGGAAGTACAGAACTGTTTCTCAATGTAGGCTAGACTTCAGAACTTTTAGAAGAATGCATCGTTGAAATAAAGTAAAAGTCCTTCAGAGCTCAGCATCTGAGGTGTCGCTCCTCTCTTCTTTCCCTCTACTCGTAAGGCCTCTCATTCATCAATAATTGAGAATTGGTACGGGCAGGTGAGATGGAGAGGCAATTTGTGGAGAGTATGGATTTGGTGCTGTGCCAGAAAATTGGCTGTGTCTTTTTATGGATAGAGTGGGTCATGGCTCAGGGAGTCAGTCAGGGACTGGTGATAATGGTGCCACTGCACCTGTCTACCACCTGGCTACATACCCCCAGGCCAAAGCAGGCCTGATGGTTGACCCTCTTCAACTCGGGCTGGGAATTGCCTGGGACGATATTAACACAATTCTGCCTATACAATATGTATTGTGATTCTATATGTACTGCGACTGTATTATTGACCAGGTACAGCCGACTAGTCAAATATAATGTAATCCAAAACTAATATTGGGAGTCCCGTAGGGCGGAGCACAATTGGCCCCGCTTTGTCCGGGTTTGGCCGGGGTAGGCCAGGCCGTCATTGTAAAAAATCATTCTTAACTGGCTTGCCTAGTTAAATAAAGGTTACACACACACACACATACACACACACACACACCACTCTGACCGTTTACGTATGTCCCCATTACCAGTAAAACATAATCAAAACCTATTTCTTTCATATATTTGCTGTGCTGTTTCGTTGTTCATTTGTACAGTCGTTTCATTCTCAACCAGGATTTCTATGGAACGCCGTTTGAGTCGTTGCGTGTCAAATAAGATACACGTCAAATAAGCTTGTTGACCAATCAGGACCTGAATATGACTGCACGTCACAGAATAATTTAACGTGTTCATTCATTTTTTTCCCCGTGGCTATTACACATTGATTACACACACTCGTATTTCATGTCACAATGCTTCATTGATACGTATGCTGTGATGCTGGTAAAGTTGTCTCGCTCACCTACAGGGCTGGTCATAAAAATAAAAAAAAGCTAGCTAGATCATGGATGCAAACAATGTTCTTCCACAAGAACATTGCAAAACGACATCTGTTTCAGTAGCTATAGTTGCTAGCTAACTATATAGCTAGGTGTCATCTAAAAATAACCCTAAATAACCATAACCATAAAACGGCTCTTGTTTGATTAATGGTGGGTCGGACCCAGTTGTGAAGCTAGCCACAATAAGGATAAGCCCAATATTGGACTTTGCGGTTAGCCTTCAAAATAAAAGTATGTCATAGACAGTGATGTAAATGAATACAAAGTAGATGTATGCCATAATTGAATAGATCATGCTAAATGAGGATGGAATGTTATAAAATCAACAAAAGACACTAATTTGTTAATTTCACATCTGTTAATCACACGGAATGTATTATTCTTTAGAATTACATTGGGGGCATACTTATTTCACTGTACAGTCTTAACCCATGTCATTGATCCACAATCCATAGTTATCAGTCTACTCAGTGACACCCAGAGAACATTAGCGTCGTAGCTCTTATTGCGGGACTGAAACAACTGTGAATTGAGCCACATTTTGTCAACCTATGTGTATTGAACACTATTCCAGAGGAAAAACAATACAGCGTGGATGTTTTTGGAGTCTGATAACTCTGAGGAGGACGTTGGGAAAACAACATGTATTGAGTAGAGGTTGACCGATTAATCGGAATGGACGATTTTTTAATTAGGGCCGATTTCAAGTTTTCATAACAGTCGAAATCGGTATTTTTGGGCGCCGATTTTTATTATTATTATTTTTTTAATGTATTTTATTTTTATACCTTTTTATTTAACTAGGCAAGTCAGTTAAGAACACATTCTTATTTTCAATGACGGCCTAGGAACGGTGGGTTAACTGCCTCGTTCAGGAGCAGAACAACAGATTTTCACCTTGTCAGCTCGGGGGATTCAATCTTGCAACCTTACAGTTAACTAGTCCAACGCAATAACGACCTGCCTCTCTCTCGTTGCACTCCACAAGGAGACTGCCTGCCTGTTACGCGAATGCAGTAAGCCAAGGTAAGTTGCTAGCTAGCATTAAACTTATCTTATAACAATCAATCAATCATAATCACTAGTTAACTACACATGGTTGATATTACTAGATATTATCCTAGCGTGTCCTGCGTTGCATATAATCTGACTGAGCATACAAGTATCTAAGTATCTGACTGAGCGGTGGTAGGTAGAAGCAGGCGCGTAAACATTCATTCAAACAGAACTTTCGTGCATTTTGCCAGCAGCTCTTTGTTGTGCGTCAAGCATTGCGCTGTTTATGACCAAGCCTATCAACTCCCGAGATGAGGCTGGTGTATCCGAAATGAAATGGCTAGCTAGTTAGCATGCGCTAATAGCGTTTCAAACGTCACTCGCTCTGAGCCTTCTAGTAGTTGTTGCCCTTGCTCTGCATGGGTAATGCTGCTTCGATGGTGGCTGTTGTCGTTGTGTTGCTGGTTCGAGCCCAGGGAGGTACGAGGAGAGGGACGGAAGCTATACTGTTACACTGGCAATACTAAAGTGCCTATAAGAACAAAGGTTAATGAAATACAAATGGTATGGAGGGAAATAGTCCTATAATTCCTATAACTACAACCTAAAACTTCTTACCTGGGAATATTGAAGACTCGTGTTAAAAGGAACCACCAGCTTTCATATTTTCTCATGTTCTGAGCAAGGGACTGAAACGTTAGCTTTCTTACATAGCACATATTGCACTTTTACTTTCTTCTCCAACACTTTGTTTTTGCATTATTTAAACCAAATTGAACATGTTTCATTATTTACTTGAGGCTAAATTGATTTTATTGATCTATTATATTAGATTAAAATAAGTGTTCATTCAGTATTGTTGTAATTGTCATTATTACAAATACATTTTAAAAAATCGTCCGATTTAATCGGTATCGGCTTCTTTGGTCCTCCAATAATCGGTATTGGCGTTAAGAAATCATAATCGGTCGACCTCTAGTATTGAGTAGACTGATACCCCATTTCATTAGTCCCCAATCCTTAGGTAAAGCTGAACAGTGCATTATGAATGTCAATACCCGCAATGGGCTGACTGGGGAGGTGATTTCACACACACAGTCCCGAGATAAGAGCTACAACGCTAATATTTGTGTAAACTCTTAACAGTTGTGTTCTGTGGGTGGCACCGAGTAGACTGATACCCCATTTCATTGCTTCACATTCCAACTTCAGATTCCAACCTTGTTTAACATTTATCTAGTCTAAATATGGCATGATTCCATCAATTGTAACCTTCTGCAGTTCTTTCAAAGAGGTACTTTTATGTTGAAGGCAAACTGCAAATTCAACTATTGTGCCTAATCCTTATTGTGGCTAGCTTCACAACACAACCCGGTCCGGTCGAGCCTACTAGCCAGATGGCGCTGGCTGGCTGCTTCTAACGTTAGCTTTGGGCAACAGGGCTAAGTAGCTGGCTAGCTATTTATTTTCTTGAACTGAAGTTCAATTTCAAAAGGTGAACAAGTGGCTACCTAGCTAATACTTACTCACAAGGATTCCTAAATCATTGCTAAGAATAATGAAAATGACTGCAGTTTCTACTGGTCATTGTTTTCAGGCTGGTTGTATTGGTGCTAGCCAGGTACCAAGCTAAAGCTAGCTAGCTACCCCAGAAGTTGCGGTCGAACAAATAATACTTTATTACCAACACGGTATTGTGTAAACACCGTTTGTGTCCTGTCTCTCCCATCTCCTCATTGGTTTATAGAAGAATATCTCCACGTGCCAGCTCTTTATTGGTTATACCCACGTGGGTGATTTGAAAGATGAACTGAGGTCGGTCGGTTCTGGTAATACATATTATGAAAGTTAGATGCCAATCGCCGTATAAAGTCCACGAAGAAAAGGCCTGGAAGGAGGAGAGATGGCTAGAAACGATTCGGTTGACCGTTGTATGTGTGGATTAATTGTCGGAGTAGCGGTAAAATAACAAATCAACGTTTATATCCCAAATTGGCTAGCTAAATTGCCATAAATGTTTTAATGCTTTTCAACCTGTCCCCAAATGTAATATAATTGGTTCAGAGTTTGTTTTGATATTTCAACCTGTGTCGTGGTTGCGTTTGGTGTGGGGGGGGGGGACAAAATCAATTTGCGCATGCGCGCATCAGGTTTAGGCATGGTGTTAAACTAGACATCGGGCCGATACCGATGTTGGCATTTTTAGCTAATATTGTCCGATATGTTAACCGATATATATCGTGCATGCAACTACACAGAAGCAAGCTTAAATGCTGTAAAAGATCCCTCATTTATGCCCATTGGCCAACTATCTATTGCCTGACCGTACATGATTTGTCAGATTGGTTTGGCTGTGGGACTATGGACTGTAGTGTCTGTCCATTCTGTGATGGTGTCTATAAGAAGAGAGTCTCTATAAGAGTCTGTCTGGTGGGTGCTGAGTGAGTGTTGGCGAGAGTGAGCACTTATTGATTCTGGTCCCACTTCCCTTCTCCTGGAAATCCTTTGATTGCTTCTCTCTCTGGTCTCGGTTTCCCTCTCTCCGGTCTCGGTTTCCCTCTCTCTGGGTTCAGTCTCCCTCTCTCCTGGGTCTCCCTGTCTCCGGTCTAGCGCCTTCTCTAATGAAACTTCAAATGAGCTGGAGTACGTGCCTGCTGGTCTCTCTCGTCTTCCCTCTCCCTTCTCGGTCACCCTCGCTCCTTATATATAGATGTGGATCTTAATCACACAGAGTGCATTTGGAAAGTATTCAGACCCCTTCACTTATTTAACATTTTGTTACATTACAGCCTTACTCTGAAATGGATTAAATTAAATGTTTTCCATATCAATCTACACAGTACCCCATAATAACAAAGCAAAAACAGGTTTTTAATTTTTTTAGCAAATTTATAAATAAAAAAACATCCTTTTGTTGTCAGACTCTTTGCTATGAGACTCTATTGAGCTCAGGTTCATCTGGTTTCCATTGATCATCCTTAATGTTTCTTCAACTTGATTGGAGTCCACCTGTGGTAAATTGAATTGATTGGATATGATTTGGAAAGGCACACATCTGTCTATATCAGGTCCCACAGTCGACCGTGCATCTCAGAGCAAAAACCAAGCAATGAGAGAGAAGGAATTATCCATAGATCTCCGGGAGGCACAGATTGTGTTGATGCACAGATCTGGGGGAGGGTACCAAAACATTTCTGTAACATTGAAGGTCCCCAACAACACAGTGGCCTCCATCATTCTTAAATTAAAGAAGTTTGGAACCACCAAGACTCTTCCTAGAGCTAGCCGCCCGGCCAAACTGGGCAATCGGGGGAGAAGGGCCTTGGTCTGACAGAGCTCTAGAGTTCCTCTTTGGATATGGGAGAAACTTCCAGAAGGACAACCGTCTCTGCAGCACTCCAACAATCAGGTCTTTATGGTAGAGTGGCCAGACGGAAGCCACTCTTCAGTAAAAGTCACATGACAGCCCGCTTGGAGTTTGCCAAAAGGCACCTGAAGGACTCTCAGATAATGAGAAACATGATTCTCTGCTCTGATGAAACCAAGATTGAACTCTTTGGCCTAAGTGCTAAGTGTCACATCTGGAGGAAACCTGGCACAATCCCTACGGTGAAGCATGGTGGTGGCAGCATCATGCTGTGGGGATGTTTTTCAGCAGCAGGGACTGGGAGAATAATCCAGATCAAGGGAAAGATGAATGGAGCGAAGTACAGGGAGCTCCTTGGTGAAAACCTGTTCCAGAGCGCTCAGGACCTCAGACTGGGGCGACCATAAGCACACAGCCAAGACAATGCAGGAGTGGCTTCGGGACAAGTCTCTGAATGTCCTTGAGTTGCCCAGCCAGAGGCCAAACCTGAACCTGTTCGGTTTAGACTGGGGGGGGGCAGTTGAATCCATTTTAGAATGTGGCTGTAGCGTAACGGAGTGAAGGGGTCTGAATACTTTCCGAATGCACTGACGCTCTCCCGCCTCCCCCCTCGTCTCCCTCCCGCCTTGAGCTCCTTCCTCATAGATCACACGCATCCAATGCCTGCTGCAATAGTCTCTTCTGTGTCTTCTCCCACATGGAGAGGGGGTATAAAGAAAGAAGTAGAGGGAGAGGTTAGAGAGAAACATGCTGGGGGAGAATAGAGGGGCTTATAGAGAAACTCGCCAGTCCAGGCAGGGATCAATATTCTCATTTACTAAATGAGCCTGGCACCTGCAGTGCCACAAAGCATTGACGTGAACTCCTCCGGATCATTACCCTAGCTCATCTGCCTCATTACCCTAGCTACCTTCATGGTGTGAATACTGTTTTTGTTTGTCGTCACTGTTTTCCTTGAAAACAAATCTCTGTAGCATCTAATCCTTTAGTTTGGCTCTAGGTCTCTGGTTCTTCAGTATGTGGTGCCCGCACTTGGCTCAGTCCTTGCCAGTTCTGCCCGAAACCCCCGTTTGTGTGTGTGAGCGAGCGAGTTAACTAATATGACCTTTGACCCCTATCAGGAGAGCTGGAGGAGGAGATGGAGAACCCTGAGTTGAACCCAGTTGACCTGCCAGAGAAACAGAAACACCAGCTGAGACACAGAGAGTTGTTCTTGTCCCGGCAGCTAGAGTCATTACCTGCTACACACATCCGGTATGACATGTCCTTACCATCTCACCTTATGTTAGCTCCTTGCTACAGACCATGAGAGTTGGTATATGTTTAAACACAGCCTGGAAAACAGATGGCACTTTCACCTGTATTATAGGAACGCATTGGTGTTATACAGCTGTACTGTATTTAAGAGCTACATCTCAATCAGATTGTGTGTCTGTCTCAGGGGGAAGTGTTGTGTCACTCTGCTCAATGAGACTGAGGCTCTGAAGTCATATCTGGACCGGGAGGTAGGTGGCTGTCTTTACTGTCTTCTCAGAGAGTGAATGGTGTGTGCCATAGCCTCTTATGTATGGCTTTGATGTACAGTACCAGTCAAATGTTTGGACACACCTACTCATTCAAGGGTTTTTATTTTTTAAACTATTTTCTACATTGTAGAATAACAGTGAAGACATCAAAGCTAGGAAATAACGCATGTGGAATCATGTAGTAACCCCCCAAAAAATATTATTCAAATAAAAATGTATTTTATATTTGAGATTCTTCAAAGTAGCCACCCTTTGCTTTGATGACAGCTTTGCACACTCTTGGCGTTCTCTCCACCAGCTTCACGAGGTAGTCACCTGGAATGTATTTCAATTAACAGGTGTGCCTTAAGTTAATTTGTGGAATGTCTTAATGCGTTTGAGCCAATCAGTTGTCTTGGGACATGGTAGGGTTGGGAATACAGAAGATATTTTGTCCATTTTTTGGCAAGATCAGCTCAAATAAGCAAAGAGAAACAGTCCATTACTTTAAGACCTGAAGGTCAGTCAATACGGAAAATGTCAAGAACTTTGAACATTTCTTCAAGTGCAGTTGCAAAAACCATCAATTGCTATGATGAAACTGGCTCTCATGAGGACCGCCACAGGAAAGTAAGACACATAGTTACTTCTGCTGCAGAGGATAAGTTCTTTAGTTACCAGCCTCAGAAATTGCAGCTCAAATAAATGCTTCAGAGTTCAAGTAACAGACAATAAGAATAAGAGACTTGCTTCGACCAAGAAACAAAAGCAACGGTCATTAGACCGGTGGAAATCTGTCATTTAATCTGATGAGTCTAAATTTGATATTTTTGGTTCCAACTGCTGTGTCTTTGAGAGTAGGTGAACGGATGATATCCGCATGTGTGGTTCCCACTGTGAAGTATGGAGGAGGAAGTGTAATGGTGCTTTGCTGGTGACACTCATTGATTTTATTTAGAATTCAAGGCACACTTAACCAGCATGGCTAGCATAGCATTCTGCAGCGATAGTCCCACTAAGCGCAAACCAGATTGGATATATTTTGTCATCTCCCAGGCTGTGTAAGGGCTATTTGACCAAGAAGGAGAGTGATGGAGTGCTGTAACAGATGACCTGGCCTCCCCAATCCCTTGACCTCAACACAATTGAGATGGTTTGGGATGAGTTGGACTGCAGAGTGAAGTAAAAGCAGCCAACAAGTGCTCAGTATATGTGGGAACTTCTTCAAGACTGTTGGGAAGGCATTCCATGTGAAACTGGTTGAGAGAATGCCAGGCGTGCGTAAAGCTGTCAAGGCGAAGGGTGGCAGCTTTGAAGAATTTAAAATGTATTTTGATTTGTTTATCACTTTTTTGGGGTTACTATGTGTGTTATTTCATAGTTTTGATGTCACTATAATTCTGCAATGTAGAAAGTAGTAAAAATAAAGAAAATCCCTGGAATGAGTAGATGTGTCCAAACTTTTGACTGGTACTGTATGACCATGTTGGGTGAGTTTGTGTGCCTGTGTCCTACTGACTGTGATGTGTGTTAGTTGTGAGTCTTAGTGCTGTATGAATAATTCAGTGTGTTGACCCAGAATGTTCTTCTCACAGTCAGTAATGAGGAAACGAAAGACTGCTCTCTACATACATGCATACATGCAAACAATCCACAACCCCACTCAATTTCTTAATTCCCACTTCTCTAACTCTTTTCTAATGTCTCCTCTCTCTATCCCTCCTTTTTTTTCACTTCTCTTCCTCCTCCCTCTCCCTCTCTCTCCAGGATGCGTTCTTCTACTCCCTGGTCTACGACCCCCAACAGAAGACTCTGCTGGCTGATAAAGGGGAGATCAGGGTGGGGAACAAGTACCAGGCAGACATCACAGACTTCCTTAAAGAGGGTACGCACGCCAGAGACACTCGTACACAAAACTGGACTGTTAGCATTTTCCATAGGTAAATGTGACACGCTAGCTGGTAGATTAGCCTCCTGGCTAGTATTCTCTCTGGTAGTGCAAGCAGGGTCCGATCTCATCTCAAGGCTCAGTCAGTGGGAGGGCATGGGCGTCTGTCCCACTGCCTAATAAACCCACTGCAATTGGAACAGTTTTGCAACGTTTTGACAAGGAGTGTGTTATCAAAGTGAGTTTTACTGAGGAGCCATGTCACACCAATAGTGTTGGTGAGGGTCAAAGGGCAGGATATTCACAGTTTTGTGGATCCCTCTATTGAAGGAATCGTAACCACAACACCCCAAGACTGTTGGAAAGCCAGAACTAAATTGACTTTGATTAACCACAGGGCTGTCTAGTCTGATAGTGTATCAGACTGGTGACTGTGCTGACTGCTTACACACTGGTGACTGTGCTGACTGCTTACTCACTGGTGACTGTGCTGACTGCTTACTCACTGGTGACTGTGCTGACTGCTTACTCACTGGTGACTGTGCTAATTGGACCCCCAGGTGAGGAGGATGGCAGGGACCTGGCCGAGCTGGAGGAGAGGGTGTGGGACCCCAGCAGTCCCCTCACAGAGAAACAGATCGACCAGTTCCTGGTTGTGGCTCGGTAAGTGGCTCCGGTCCGGTGGGCTGTGGTGAATGGGTAAGTGGTTCTACTGTAGGGGCAGTGCCTTGGTAAGACTGCTGTGAACTGGATAGCCAATGTAAAATATTTTTCAGTAAGACATTTTTTGTCAGGCTCGGTAAAACGGGGTGCAAGGGTATCGGATCAGTAAGAAGACTGGTCCATCTAGTCAGATTTGCACTATTGCCAAAAACATGATATCTGGCACTTTGGATAAGAGCATCTGCTAAATAACGTAAATGTAAAAATTGTATCCCTGTCTCATCCATCTCTTTCCCTCTGCCTCCTCCTCCCTCTCTCTCTCTCAGGTCAGTCGGTACCTTTGCGCGGGCTCTAGACTGCAGTAGTTCTGTCCGGCAGCCCAGTCTTCACATGAGTGCTGCTGCTGCCTCTCGAGACATCACCCTGGTAAGACACACACACACACATTGCCCACTTCCCTAGGTAGGGTCAGGCCAGAGTTGAGTGCTGTTAGCCCAGGGGTATGCTGGGAGCTACAGTAGAAGGTGTGTATGTGAGCTTGTTTGTGTGTGTTCGCTTGCCATAGTGTGAGGATCAGTAACGAGCAGGCTTCAGCCTGCCCCAGACGCCACACGTTCCGGCCCACTTCTGCACCTCATATATAAAACATGAAACGCAGGCCTCCGAGCTACAGCTTTCAGAGTACACACATCCATGAACACATGCGCACAACACACATCCTCTCAGACTCGCCAATAGAGACGCTCACACTAAGTCAAGTGACAAGATAACAGCCCATCCACTTCTGTTTTTTGACTATGCTTTGTTCCTTACATTTGATGGCTTTGACAAGCAGAATAATGGGGACCCTTTGCTTGAATTGTATGTTACGAGGGTGGGTTTTGTTTGCTGGGTGTATGTGGAAAAACCAGGGTTGTGTTCATTAGGGCACACCGTAAACCAGGGTTGTGTTCATTAGGGCACACAGTTCTCTCTTAATTCAAAGACTCAATCATGGACACTCTTACTGACAGTTGTGGCTGCTTTGCGTGATGTATTGTTGTCTCTACCGTCTTTGTGCTGTTGTCTGTGCCCAATCATGTTTATACCCTATTTTGTGCTGCTACCATGTTGTGTTGCTGCCATGTTATGTGTTGCTGCCTCGCTATGTTGTCCTAGGTTTCTGTTTGTTGTGTTGTCTGTCTTGTTGTGGGGCGGCAGGGTAGCCTGGTGGTTAGAGCGTTGGACTAGTAACCGAAAGGTTTTATGATCAAATCCCCGAGCTGACAAGGTACAAATCTGTCGTTCTGCCCCTGAACAGGCAGTTAACCCACTGTTCCTAGGCCATC
The DNA here is from genome assembly GCF_013265735.2 of Oncorhynchus mykiss. Taxonomy (NCBI): domain Eukaryota; kingdom Metazoa; phylum Chordata; class Actinopteri; order Salmoniformes; family Salmonidae; genus Oncorhynchus; species Oncorhynchus mykiss. Next base: position 28,514,297 of record NC_048583.1, on the reverse strand, counting down.
ATTGAAAATAAGAATGTATTCTTAACTGACTTGCCTAGAAGGTAAAATATATTTATATTGCATTTATTTATTTATTTTAATCCCAGGCCCCCGTCCCCGCAGGAGGCCTTTTGGTAGGCCGTCATTGTAAATAAGAATTTGTTCTTAACTGACTTGCCTCAATAATGTTAAATAGAATTTTAAAAAACGCACAGAAGTGTTTCATATTGAACCAGTACAGATGGTACCTCCCCAGTTATGATGCGTTTCTTCTGTTTTGTGCCTACCGAACACTACCCCCCCTCTCCTCTCCCCAGTTCCATGCCATGGACAGCCTGGATAAGACACGTTATGACATGACGCGGGCCATCGCTGCGCTGGTTCCCCAGGGAGGGCCTGTTCTCTGCCGGGACGAGATGGAGGAGTGGAGCGCCTCCGAGGCCAACCTGTTTGAAGAGGCCCTGGAGAAATACGGGAAAGACTTCACAGACATACAACAGGACTTTGTGAGTACAGACCGACGGGTAGCCAGTCAGGAAGGTTCTGCTGCCTTGGCTTGGACTAGCCTCGACAAGGAGGCTCTGATCTACATGGAACCGGCTCAGTTCAAGGCTCACAATATGTATCTCTGGGATGGGCAACTGGTGGCCCGCGGATCAATTTCCCCATGGCAGAATGACTATTACATTAAATTAGTTATAAAATAGCTAAATCTTTACCCCATGGCAAAATCTGTAGCATTGCAGGAAATGAACTGTAAAACATAAATGTTTTCTCTCTGTTTTCAAGAGGGTAAACATGTTTTGCTCGCAAGGTGGGTGGGGGGGCCAATGTTTTTTTATTTTTTTTGTGTGGCCCCCACCCCCATCAAAGCTGCCCATCCTTTGTCTCTAATAGTGAGACACTCAACTCAGAGACTCACAGGCATCCTATTGAGAGCCCAGCATGTCTGCTGTAGCCATAGAGATGGATACTGTATGTCTATCTCTGTCAGCCAGGTGCTGCTGTTGCCCTGAGGGGAAAGAATAAATGAGGTTTCTGCTGTCTTTACACTGTGCCTCATTCTGCCACCTGGTGGTGGGTTAGTCGGTGCACTACTCAGCCCACAGCCACGGGCTGCTGTTAGGGGTGGGGCTTGCTCTCTGGCATCCTGACAATTCAGTTGCCTCTTTCAAACTTTTTTTTTTTTTTTTTTTTTTTTTTTTTAAGAGCGCAGTGCTCATTTCCCCCTGCCGAAGATCAAAGTATTTGCTTACAAAGATGTAGGAAATGTACTAATGTAGTGCCCTAAAGCATGATGGCGAGGACCGCTTTGCTGTGAGGTGGAAACGGCTCTAAAGCATGACGGTGGGATATCTGTGATGTTGAAACCGCTTGTGTCTCGTCCTCCCCGACAGCTCCCCTGGAAATCCCTGACCAGTATCATAGAGTACTACTATATGTGGAAGACCACAGACAGATACGTACAGCAGAAACGGTTAAAAGCAGCAGAGGCAGAGAGCAAGTTGAAGCAAGTCTACATCCCCAACTAGTGAGTATCTGTCTGGCTGGCTACTGGGGACTGGGATACTGTGATTTCTTGTCAGGCTCCTACAGCGGGTCCCAATTTGCACCCTGCCGCTAAGTCTTCGGCCTTTGCAGATCGGAATGCTCTGTATAAGTGTAATCGGCAATGGTGGAGAGTCTGCAAACAATGGAGGGATGGTGCCGAAGGGTTAGGGAGATATTTGGGACTGGCTGCAGATGACGGTTCCCACTAGATGGTCAAGCTGCAAAGTTTTTTGGTCTTAATTTAAGGTTCGGGTTAGGCATAAGGTTATCAGTTAGGTTTAAAATCTGATTTTAAGAAGATAAATTGTAGAAATAGGCAGGGTTTATGACTTTGCAACTTGCCCAGATAGTGACGACCGCAGATTATACAGTACGTTGCATCTCTGTCTCTGATCCTCTGCCCACTTCCTCATAGCAACAAGCCCAACCCCAACCAGCTGAGTGTTAACAGTGTAAAGCCTGGAGGTGTGGGAGGCCTGGTGAACGGCTCTGGGGCGGCAGCTGGAGCCGCAGTCGGAGCCGGGGGTTTGCCTGGAGCCCTGGGGGTGATATCAGTTCCCCCAGGACAGACCCCAGGTCTGGGCCGCGCCTGCGAAAGCTGCTACAGTGAGTAACGCCACAACTGTCCTGTTTCCTGGATGATGAAATAAAGACCATGATGATGTTAGAAAAGAGACCAGGAAGTAAACCTGGGAGTCAAGAGTACTCCTAGTACAGATATACAGTACCTCCTGAAGAACCGTGAGAATCACTCTCATCCTAGTATGATCTCTTCCCCATGCTTGGGTAGCAAGGCTCCAAGCCAAGCCTCCATCTCTATTGCTGTTCTTTAACAATGAAGGAGTGGGAGTTTTTAAGACGGGAGAGCGAGGCAAAGCTCAGCTCACGCTGCAGTAGAATCTATTCAGAGCCATTTTAGTAGTGTTAATAAAGTCTTAAATGATTTAAAGACTCACTGAGTCTGTGTGTGGGTGTCTCTCAACGTGTGTGTGTGTGTCCTCCTTTCTCTCTGTGCGTGTAGCCACCAGCTCGTACCAGTGGTACTCGTGGGGTCCCCCCAACATGCAGTGTCGTCTGTGTGCCTCCTGCTGGACCTACTGGAAGAAGTATGGAGGACTGAAGATGCCAACCAGACTAGAAGGAGAGCGACCTGGACCCAACCGCAACAACATGGTAAACAACTCAAACTGAGAGATCATGTATTGGATAAAACCATTTTCAAGGATAATGCGAAACTGACCAGAAAACTTCCCAGCCCCTCTGTATAACAACTTTTTGTCTTGGACTCCACTCTTGTCTCTGATTTGTTGTCCATTCTCTTAACAATTTCTCTCTCTTCCCCCACCCGCCAGTCTCCTCACAGTGTTCCCATGCGCCACGGTGGGAGCCCCAAGTTTGCTGTGAAGACGAAACAGGCCTTCTACCTACAGACCACCCAGGTGACACGCGCCGCCCGACGAGTTTGTCAGGACATCATCAGACCGCGCTTCCTCGCCCGACACCCTTACCTCCCTCTCAATACAGCCCAAATCAAACAAGAGTGTGAGTACTGTACCCCTCAACCCCCTACCCTCCTCCTCACCACCCAAAATCAAGGCGTAGCGAGAGTACGACAAGGACCTGGGTCCTGTTCATTAAGGCACCAAACGGACGAAAACTAAGTAAAACAGGGAGGGACTACCTGGAATTGTCCAATAAGAAACGCTCGTTTTATTTTCCTGGTGCAAAATGTTTTGAAAGGTCTCAGTGGCTGTCTTATGTAACGGTCTGCTGAAATGTGGTACATGCATTCTGACTCTGGTGCATTTCAGGTGTGCTGCGGTTGCCAGACGAGCCCAAAAAGCCCTTGCCGCTGAAGCCAGTTGAGAGGAAGCCTCTGGAGTCTGTTGTCCGATATCTAGGTGAGGATCTGTTACGCCCATCTGTAGTCTTTAATTTTCAGTCTGCTAAATGGTATACTGTATTGTCTTGTCTGTTTTAGCCAGTGTTGATTTTGCGATTTAAACTCATATCTTTCCGTTCTCTTCCTTTCTCTCCCACCTGTCTCTTCTCCTGTGTCTTCTGTCCTCCTCCTCTCTCCGGGTCCCCAGAGGCCCACCCGTGTCCTCCCAAACATGACCCCCCGCGTGGCCAGACGGTCACCACGGGTAGCCTGACACCCATCAAGTCCACACCCAACATCCTCAACAACGGCTCGCCCACCATCCTGGGCAAACGCACCTACGAGCAGCACAACGGCATTGATGGTGAGAGACCGAGGTGCGGGAGAGGAGTAGAAAGGGGTTGGAGCCCTTGGGATGTTGATGGAAAACCGTTGTGGTCATTGCTGCACTCCATTGGGGTTTGAGTTGGCACCCCAACGTCTTGTCTTAGCGGCCATCTTTCTTTTTTTTTTTTTTTTTTTTTTTGCAGCCTCCCTTTCTCCACCCCTCCCCCTCATCTCCCTTTGTCTCAATGTAACTGGTTATACATGCCCCTCTTTTTTCGCTCACCAACTTTCCGCCTTTCACTTTCTCTCTCTCCCTTGACAGTTTATTATTTTTGCACCATCTGTCTCCGTCGCTCTCTCCTTTACCCCCTCTTCTTCTCTTGCACCGTTCTCTTCTTTTTGTTTGTTCTGCTCTCTCCGTGTCTCTCTCTTTGTCTCTGTACATCCATCTCAGTAGGCTGTAGTGAAGGCTGGTTTCTTTCTCTGTGGTGTATATCGCTCTAGGCTACGACGGGTGTTGTCATGGTAACGGTGCGGTAGCCAGGACCTATCTGAGACCAGAGGGGTGGTGTGGTTCGCTGGGACCTTGCTCCCTAATAAGCCTTCTCTCCTGGACCACAGCAGGGCTAGTCCACACTCACTAGGGACTATGTCCATGATCAGGAAGGAGGGGGCACCTGTCAATGTGTGTGTTACATAGAGATAGAAGGAGAAACGTGGAGGGGGAAGATGTGGAGCGTAACGGCGGGAGGGAGGGAGGGAGCTATAGTGTCTTCCGTGTCTTCTAATACAAGGTCTCCCAAACTCAGTCCTGCCCATCCCTGGGTGCACGTTTTGGTTTTGGCCCTAGCACCACACTTCTGATTCAAATAAGCAAAGCTTGATGCTGAGTTGGTTATTTGAATCGTGTGTAGTGCTAGGGCATTAAACCAAAACGTGCACCCAGGGAGGAGCAGGACTGAGTTTGGGTAACCCTGCAGTGCTGCTGGTGTCTACAGACATCTTCTCTGGGTTTGGACAGGAGACAAGACTCCTAGAATGCAGTTGAAGTGGGAAGTTTACATACACGTATGTTGGAGTCATTAAAACTCATTTTTCAACCACTCCACACATTTCTTGTTAACAAACTATAGTATTGGCAAGTCGGTTAGGACATCTACTTTGTGTATGACACAAGTAATTTTTACAACAATTGTTTATAGACAGATTATTTCACTTATAATTCACTGTATCACAATTCCAGTGGGTCAGAAGTTTACATATACTAAGTTGACTGTGCTTTTTAAACAGCTTGGAAAATTCCAGAAAATGTTGTGGCTTTAAAAGCTTCTGATAGGCTAATTGACATCATTTGAGTCAATTGGAGGTGTACCTGTGGATGTATTTCAAGGCCTTCAAACTCAGTGCCTCTTTGCTTGACATCATGGGAAAATCAAAAGAAATCAGCCAAGACCTCAAAGAAATTGTAGACCTATACAAGTCTGGTTCATCCTTGGGCGCAATTTCCAAACGCCTGAAGGTACCACGTTCATCTGTACAAACAATAGTACGCCAGTATAAACACCATGGGACCACACAGCCGTCATACCGCTCAGGAAGGAGACGTATTCTGTCTCCTAGAGATGAACGTACTTTGGTGTGAAAAGTGCAAATCAATCCCAGAACAACAGCAAAGTACCTTGTGAAGATGCTGGAGGAAACGGGTACAAAAGTATCAAATATCCACAGTAAAACAAGTCCTATATCAACATAACCTGAAAGGCCGCTCAGCAAGGAAGAAGCCACTGCTCCAAAACCGCCATAAAAAAGCCAGACTACGATTTGCAACTGCACATGTGGACAAAGATTGTACTTTTTGGAGAAATGTCCTCTGGTCTGATGAAATAGAACTGTTTGACCATCGTTATGTTTGGAGGAAAAGGGGGATGCTTGCAAGCCGACGAACACCATCCCAACCAATGGACAATGACCCCAAGCATACTTCCAAAGTTGTGGCAAAATGGCTTAAGGACAACAAAGTCAAGGTATTGGAGTGGCCATCACAAAGCCCTTACCTCAATCCTATAGAACATTTGTGGGCAGAACTGAAAAATTTAAAGGCAATGTTACCAAATGCTAATTGAGTGCATGTAAACTTCTGACCCACTGTGAATGTGGTGAAAGAAATAAAAGCTGAAATAAATCATTCTCTACTATTATTCTGACATTTCAAGTTCTTAAAATAAAGTGGTGATCCTAACTGACCTAAGGAAGGGAATTTGAACTTGGATTAAATGTCAGGAATTGTGAAAAACTGAGTTTAAATGAAGTTGGCTATGGTGCATGTAAACTTCCGACTTCAACTGTATGTGCTGTCTGTCTGAACGCCACTTCATGACTCATTTTCATTTAGGAAAATTAATTGATCTGTCCTCTGGTTACGCACACGTTACGGACTGCACAACTACATTATTAACATGAATATGCTACAGCAAGTTTCCATCAATCTCATTGATATGCTGTATAGATCAGTTTGATTATAGCCCTGTTCACACAATTGTCTGATATCTAATAAGACACCCTTCTGTCTGGAGTGGGGGTCAGGGTTTGGGACAGGAGATGTGTCACTGGGTGGAGTGGATCTCCTGCTGCAGGGCAGATGAACATACATTACTACAGAAGACCAACAGAGGGCAGGAGAGGTCAGACATGAACATGCATTACTACAGAAGACCAACAGGGGGCAGGAGAGGTCAGGCATGAACATGCAGTACTACAGAAGATCAACGGGGCAGTAGAGGTAACCTTTTAACTCTGCTGCTCCATCAGCATCAGTCGCTCAGTGCTGAAGGCAGCGCAAAGGCTTTACAATAGACTAGAATCTTGATTCTGTCTGCTAGCCATGGGCACGGGTATTAGAATATTTCAGTATCCGAGCAGACGTTAGTATTCCATTACTTGCAAGAGTATCCACAAAAGGCTTTGTCTAAAGTGAAATGATGTATATGACATTGCTACATAGTCTGCAAGGATAGACCATTACATTAGACATTTTAATAAAGCAGTTTTATGACAGTTTTTATGAGCGTGCCCTATTAACAAAAAGCTGTACCGGTAGCCTACGCACTTCACACTTGTGGCGTGTTATTGTCTGTCAATCAAAGCGGCAGTACAGTCAGAGGCTCTGTGAAGTAAGTGAAGTGGGAGATTTCTAATCAATGCAAAATGGAATTTAAAATGATGGGATTTGGTTGGCGAAATGAGGGAGTAGGCTACAATTACAACGATCAACCAACTGGTATATGATGATTTAATATGGAGTTGTTGTAGACTAGGACAGGGAGCGCAGCAAAATAGCCTCAATTAGCCTCGTTACGTTAGCTAGCTATCTTCTTCACATCGATTTGATGCAGTCGAGACCACCACTACCCGATGAGAGAACCTGTTGCAGCAACACGTTTGTCTAACTAGCGCACGTTTGGCTACTCGGTCTCTCTGTGCATTCCAAAAATCCTGATATTATTTAAATGGTGCAATAATTTCACATGCCCTTCCCTAGTGTCTGTGACTGTATTAATATCCATCTCTCCTCTGCCAGGTATGAAGCCCAAAGCCCCTCAGTGGGATATCATGGCCAAGAGGACCGCTGAGCCAGGCCGGACCACCTCTGCCCCTATGCAGCAGGTACATGAGCTGGACTGACTGACCACAGCAGGAACCTCACTACAACCTTTACACAAGGTAGGACACCTCTCGTTCAAGGATTCATTTGTTGGCTGATTGATTTGGTGTATTTGTTATTTCACTGACTTTCATCTTTTAAGATGTCCTGTCGATTTTTATGGGCTCATAAGATACTAGATATTCCAAAAGTAATGCCTTTACATTGTTAAATAGTACTTTGTGTTCTGAAGTAGAATCATATAGTGGAGTATAAGAGATGAAGTCTAAACCCTCTTGTTTTCTTTTCTTACCCCAGGTAAATGAAACGGGGAATGTATTTTTCCACATCCAGAGATGGAGTTGGGGGGATTTGAGTGGAGGAGAGCTGACAGCCGCAGCACCATCATTGATTGTCCATCATCTCACCCAATCGGCACGAGCCTGCAAAACTGTCAAAGACCAATGGACCAATTGTTTTTGGGAATAGAAGGAGTGGCTCTAAGGCTTTGGCCTATCAGAAGACTTCCTGACTCTACAGGACTGTGTTTATTACTTAACCTTGTTATTACTGTCGTCATTGTAATTATAATTATTTTTTTGTTTTTTTTTACCAACTATAACCCGACAGCTTATCAGTTTAATTGTTAATTAAAAAACCGATAACTTAAAAGTTTCATGACAACTTCTTGGCGTTGTTGCGTGGAAAACCCCTGTGGAAAAGGGTGAAAGAACGACTGTATTGTAATATAAAGCCATTTGCAATTTTTTTTTTTTTTTACATGTTTATTAAATACACAACAATGAGAATTAATTTCAATGACATAAGAATAATTCCTTGGTTGTTATTGTTTATTCTTTTGAAAGCTTCTAGAGTTTTCTGATTCTGTTTTTTTGTGAGCAGGCCCGACCCTATTTGGCCCGAGAGGTTTAACTTATTGAGAAAAACTGAAACATGCTGTTTTTTCTACCTTTTTCACAAGTAATGCATCTATGCTTCAATGATGTAATTAAAAAGATGATTGATTTTTTATTTATTTTTTCTTGTGTGGGATTACTGTTCTGGTTGTGGAACACCTTGGTTTGTCCCAAAATTTTGCCACCCTAAATTTTACATAGTGCAGTCCTTTTGACCATAGGGCTCAGGGTTCTGGGCAAAAGTCATGCACAATAGAAATCGTTATAGTAGAGTTACTCCCAAGTAAAGATTCTATAAGATATGTTTTGGGGTAGTTGGCTAGTGCTAGTCAGCTGTACCTGTGCCAAAACTCCAGTATTTCTCATTCTATAGGTTGGCCTCAATATTATTTTTAAGTGGTGAGCCAACATCTTTTCACCACTTTTATTGCCATGATGAATCAACTTTTTTTTTCTCGTGGTGTCTTGTACCTCTGCAGCAGACACCATGAGCAATGTATTTAAAACATCGAATCAGAATAAAACCAAACTATCAAATCGCAGTACATCGTGATGCATATAGAATGGCAGTCACCGGAAGCTGGTGAGGGGAGGATGACTCCTAATTGCGGCAATGGAGTGAATGGAATGGCATCAAACACGTTTGATACCATATCAATAAGCTGTTCCAGCCATTACTATGAGCCCGTCCTCCCCAATTAATGTGCCACCAACCACCTGTGATTACAATACATTGTATTCCACCTAAGTATTTTGATATCTTATTGTGAGGTCCCTGGCAATTCCCAGTCCTACTATAGGGGTGTATATAGGGACTATATTGAATCTGATCTTTTGCCTTCCAATTTATACCGTACCACCTCCATATGTGGATCTCAATCCTGATACAAACCCAATCTGCCATATGCAACCTCTGATTGGGCGCTGAGATCTTTTTTAAATTTTTTTTTTTACTGTTTTACAACTGCAGTGGTTTGGCCCTGCCCACTCCCTCTAAAAGTGCTTAGAGGTCACAGAGGTTCTGTCAATGACGGACCGTTTTAGAGACAAGGCTCTATATCATGTTCAGGGTATGGGTCCATTTCATTTCTAATGGAAACTCCCATTCCTGAGCGGTTTCTCTGGTCAATGCTTATGGTGACTGGAGTTCAGTGTGGCTCAGTTGGTAAGCGCGTCGCAATAGAAATACCAAGATAGTGAGTTCAATTCCCAAAGGTATTACATATAACGGTGCTTAAGTTATGCACTCTGACACTGTGTTTTGTATGTCCCCACTGTCAAGAGAAACTGTTTTCCTGGGGTATAAAGGCCTGGGTCCTCTTCAAACAGGCCCACTGTAGCAAAGCGTTTAGCTATGGAAGATTGAAACTAAAACCTGTTCATACTGGACAAGTTCAAGTAGCACTGTACCTCTGCTTTTTAAAACGTTTCTCCCTACTGAACATGACCCAGCTCTGAATTCTGCCAGAGCTCAATAAAACCCACTACTCACTGAGGTGAAGAAAGAGTTAATGAAAGATGCAAGAACAGCAGGAGTAGGGACCGTTCTGTCTCTGAGCATGTGCTGCTGTCCTGGCTGATACTGCAGTGAAGGAAAATGTGTCAATTTTCATTGGACAGTAGTCCCCTCCGGAATGGTGAATGAGCCTGTAACTGACGGTCAGACGATGTCCTGTTTGCGGATGGTGATTCTTCACATTGACCGTTGGTCCTGAGGTGCATTCCCGTGGAATCTACAACCGTGGGCGACAATCTCCCGGTAAGATGTGCGGGTTGATATAATTTTTGTTCCACTTTACTGCCTACTTGAAACAGCACAGGACAGGGGTTAGACAGGCTGTATTTTGGTCATCCTGACATAGGAATACAGTTGATTAAATTCATTGTTTTTTTTTTTACTATGCTGCCCCACTTGACGCGCTGTCCATGGGGAGGACAATATGAATAGCACATATTTCCCGCGGTTATAACAGTTTTCGCATTTCCCATTATTTGTATGTGTTTCCTATAATATTAGCCATTTTTATGCTCACTGATACATGTGAAAAATGTGTACTATTGGCATAGGCTACTGTAGGATAGCCTAATATAAATGCAGCCCAAGCCATCACATGAGCAATCAATATTTGATTTGGGGGGAGTAGGCAAGGCATTGCCTAGGGCTGGCACAATTACCATATAACCGTATAACCGAAGGTTATGGATGAGAAGTCATGAACTAGAAAAATTAAGCATTCGGTTGAGTCCGTTTCTGCGGTAACTTGGACCCCTAACAACGTGATGAAACTTTGTTGCTCCTTAATGAAATGTAGAATGTTAATTCAAATGATGTGTTATCTGATGTGACTCATGCAATGGAATGTATTTGTAATGTCAGTTGAGTTGAATCAACAAATCACAGCACATATTGATGGGTACACTTCCTGCTTTTACTTTCTGCTTTGCTCCAATGGGTACACTCGCAATAGCCGCCAGACGAGTGTCCACTCATTATGCTATCATTGATTTGAATGGGAGTGCCTGTTCTATTCGTTTTATTTACAGTGCATACTGAAAGTATTCAAACCCCTTGACTTTTTCCCCATTTTGTTACGTTACAGCCTTTTTCTAAAACACACACCTCTACATAAGGTCCCACAGTTGACTGTGCATGTCAGAGCAAAAACCAAGCCATGAGGTCGAAGGACTTGTCCGTTGAGCTCCAGGACAGGATTGTGTTGAGGCACAGATCTGGGGAAGGGTACCAAAAAATGTCTGCAGCATTGAAGGTCCCAAAAAACACTGTAGTCTTCATCATTCTTAAATGGAAGAAGCTTGGAACCACCAAAACTCTTCCTAGAGCTGGCCAAACTGAGCAATCGGAGAAGGGCCTTGGTCAAGGAGGTGACCAAGAACCCGATGGTCACTCTGACAGAGCACCAGAGTTCCTCTGTGGAGATGGGAGAACCTTCCAGAAGGACAACCATCTCTGCAGCACTCTACCAATCAGGTGGCCAGACGGGAGACACTCCTCAGTAAAAGGCACATGACAGCCCACTTGGAGTTTGCCTAAAGGACTCTTCAGACAATGAGAATAAAGATTCTCTGGTCTGATGAAACCAAGATTGAACTCTTTGGCCTGAATGCCAAGCATCATGTCTGGAGAAAACCTGGCACCATCCCTACGGTGAAGCATGGTGGTGGCAGAATCATGCTGTGGAGATGTTTTTCAGCGGCAGGGACTGGGAGAAGAGTCAGGATTGAGGGAAAGATGAACAGACAAAGTACAGAGAGATCCTTGATGAAAATCTCCAGAGTGCTCTTGATCTCAGACTGGGGCGAAGGTTCGCCTTCCAACAAGACAACGACCCTAAGCACCCTTTAAAGACAATGCAGGAGTGGCTTCCGGACGAGTCTCTGAATGACCTTGAGTGGCCCAGCCAGAGCCCGGACTTGAACCCGATCGAACATCTCTGGAGAGACCTGACAATACCTGAACAGCGACTCTCCCCATCCAGCCTGACAGGGATTGACAGGATCTGCAGAGAAGAATGGGGGAAACTTCCCAAATACAGGTGTACTAAGCTTGTAGCGTCGTACCCAAGAAGACTCGAGGCTGTAATCGCTACCAAAGGTGCTTCAATAAAGTACTGAGTAAAAGGTCTGAATACTTATGTAAATATAATATTTAAGTTTTAAATGTTTTATACATTTGCGAAAATGTATAAAGAACAGTTTTTGCTTTGTCATTATGGGGAATTGTGTGTAGATTGGTGAGGGCGGAAAACAATTGCAATCCATTTTAGAATATGTCTGTAACGTAATAAAATGTGGAAAAAGTCAAGGGGTCTGAATACTTTCCGAATGCACTGTATATGGCGGCACATGCAGTCGGGAGTGGAGGAGAGGAGAGGAGATAATGTGTCAAAAAATCTAATAAAAAGGATTATTACTGGCCAATTACTGTCCTCCAATATTCCATGACTGTCACAGTCCTATATGGCATCAACATTTCTCCCACTATCAGTGGGGTTGCCGCAGTGAGGTTATTTGAGGTTGTCACAGTTTCAAAAGTGAGAGAGAGGGGCATCCCCCAAATTAGTATCTCTATGGGGCAGCCGTCACAGTGATTCTGCAGTAACGGTAACTCCTCTCTTGGGCCTGCACAAGGAGTCGCAGCCAACCTGCAAGCCTTATTTACACACCCTGTTCCCTGTGTATTTTGATAAAGGGAAATCATTATTCACTCCAGATATGCATATGTGAATCTACTAAAGAGTTAACAAAATCTTAACAAAGTCTTCTCCTCTCAATTTGAGCATACAGATTCCTAATCCCAGGGACATGACAAAGATGTCCGGGATTAACTCCACATCTCCAGGGTCTTTCATTAAAATTGAGAGAATTAAAGAAAGACCACAGATTGTACTTTTCTGTAAATCATTGAATTACAGATTTAACTTGGATACAGACAACACAGTAGGCCTACCATGTAAGAGAAAAACCCATCCACATTTTTGCATCTACCTATGGAATCTTCATAATGCTTTTTGATATACCTCCAGGGGATCGGTGTCCCTCCCACGGGACGGTTAAGCTAACGTAGGCTAATGTGATCAGCATGAGGTTGTAAGTAACAAAAAAAAAGTTCCAGGACAGACATATCCGATATAGATTAACAAGAATTCAAGCTTTCTGCCTATCTGCACTGTCCGATTTACAGTAGCTATTACAGTGAAGGAATACCATGCTATTGTTTGAAGAGAGTGCACAGTTATGAACTAGAAAGTTATTAATAAACCAAATAGGCACATTTGGGCAGTCTTGATACAACATTTTGAACAGATATGGAATGGTTCATTGGATCTGTCGAAAACTTTGCACATACACATTTTGGTCCTCCTCACCTTCAACGGAAGAAAACCATTACAGAACCACCCACCAACCAAGGACCAAGCGGCGTGGTAACAGGCAGCAGCAGGAGAGGCAGCAGCAGCAGCAGGAGAGGCAGCACTATTTAGAGACATGGACTTGGGAGGAGATCCTAGACGGGAAAGGACCCTGGGCACAGCCAGGAGAATATCGCCGCCCCAAAGAAGAGCTGGAGGCAGCGAAGGCGGAGAGGCGCTGGTATGACGAGGCAGCACGGCGGCGCGGATGGAAGCCCGAGAGTCAACCCCAAAAGTCTCCCGCCTGTCCAGAGCCGCCGCCAGAGTCTCCCGCCTGTCCAGAGCCGCCAGAGTCTCCCGCCTGTCCAGAGCCGCCAGAGTCTCCCGCCTGTCCAGAGCCGCCAGAGTCTCCCGCCTGTCCAGAGCCGCCAGAGTCTCCCGCCTGTCCAGAGCCGCCAGAGTCTCCCGCCTGTCCAGAGCCGCCAGAGTCTCCCGCCTGTCCAGAGCCGCCAGAGTCTCCCGCCTGTCCAGAGCCGCCAGAGCCTCCCGCCTGTCCAGAGCCTCCCGCCTGTCCAGAGCCGCCAGTCAGCCAGGATCCGCCAGGCCATTCAGCCAGGATCGGCCAGAGCCGTCAACCAGCCTGAGCTATCTCTCGGTCCTGAGCTGCCTCTCGGTCTTGAGCTGCCCCTCGGTCCTGAGCTGCCCCTGAATAGTTTACTTAATTTCAGTTTGTCACGTTCTGACCATAGTTCTTTTGTGTTTTCTTTGTTTTAGGGTTGGTCAGAACGTGAGCTGAGTGGGCATTCTATGTTGTATGTCTAGTTTGTCTATTTCTATGTTTGACCTGATATGGTTCTCAATCAGAGGCAGGTGTTAGTCATTGTCAGGAGAATAATCAAACTTAAAGAAGGGGCGGGCATAGAAATAGCACACATAGAAGAGATATTTATTTTTATTTTTTATTTAACTAGGCAAGTCAGTTAAGAACACATTCTTATTTTCAATGACACCTTAGGAACGGTGTGTTAACTGCCTTGTTCAGGGGCAGAACGACAGATTTTTACCTTGTCAGCTCAGGGATTTGATCTTGCAACCTTTTGGTTACTAGTAAAAACGCTCTAACCGCTTGGATACTTGCTGCCCTGATATAAAGCTTCTTAGACTTGCTTTCAATGAGTGACAGATCTATAACACACATTTCTATGTGCATTTGGGTGGGCTGCCCAAAAAGTGACATATTGCAGCTTTAAATATTAGCCACCATGGTAGGCCTACTTAATCAGTTATTTCCACCTTAGTGTTAGTTTCCTTACATTTTGCATCATTACATTACATCTTTGGTTTACCTTTCAAAGAAAACATGAAAGGAACTTGTCAAGTTTGTGCGGTTGTTCCTGAGGATCCCTAGCAATAGTAGATCACAGTTGTGCAATCATTTTGGACAGGTAGCACATTTGAGTCATTATGGGAACGCAGACCATACGTAGCAGTTTAAACCTTTAAACCTGCCTACTGGAGCGTTATAGGAGCATTTTAATCCCTCGCTGAATCTTTCTCTCTCTGTTCCATCAGCATCACCCGGTTCTTTTTATATAATCCACCCAGCAATTTTCTCCCAGTGGATGACTCTCACAGTCAGACTGACCTGATCACCAGTTCATTCCTTCTGCATCACATCTCTGTTGGTGCGTAGTAGTATGTATTAGAGCAGATATTAGTGCTATTTTTGGCCTGTTCTTACACCCTCTGAGCCCAATGTACAGAAGCAGGTAGGGGTCCCAGGTGGCAGTGGGACTCAGAGTGGGGGCAGTGCCAAGACCCAGTAGGCAGTCCAGAAGTAATTGCTTATGAGCTATCTTTCCTATTGATCTGGACCTATAACCCAACACCTCATGCCAGGCAGCACACAAATAGAATAACAAGAACAGATCATCATGATCAATAAAAAGCAGTGAGAAGCCATTAAACTGTCCATTAATGCCAGGGAAGGAGCAATACCAAAACTGACATGACAACTGGGAGGTGGGGAGGTGGGAGAGGACCAGTGGTGTAAAGTACTTAATTAAGTAAAAAAAATACTTGAAAGTAGTTTTTACTCCATACATTTTCCCTGATACCTAAAAGTACACGTTACATTTTGAATGCTTAGCAGGACAGGAAAATGGTCTAATTCACACACTTATCAAGAGAACACCCCTGGTGATCCCTACTGCCTCTGATCTAGCGAAACACATGCTGAGTTTGTAAATGATGTCTGAGTGTTGGAGCGTGCCCCTTGCTATCTGTAAATTAGAAAAACAAGAAAATGGTGCTGCCTGGTTTGCTTAGTATAAGGAATTTTAAAATTATTTATACTTTTACTTTTGATACGTAAGTGTGTTTTAGCAATTCCATTTTACTTTTTATTCTTACGAATATTTAAAACCAAATATTGTTTTGACCTTTAGTCGAATAGGATTTTCATCAAATTTACTGGGGGACTTCCACTTTTACTTGAGACATTTTCTATTAAGGTATCATTACTTTTACTCAAGTATGACAATTTGGTACTTTTTCTACCACTGGAGAGGACCTACAACAAAAACATCATCATCATCATCAACAACAACAACACCCAACAGTTCCAGCTCACCACAGTGCCTTGCAAAAGTATTCATCCCCCTTGGCATTTTTCCTATTTTGTTGCATTACAACCTGGAATTTCAATAGATTTTTATTTGGATTTCATATAATGGACATACACAAAATAGTCCAAATTGGTGAAATGAAAAAAATAACTTGTTTCAAAAAATAAAATGGTGCGTGCATATGTATTCACCCCCTTTGCAATGAAGCCCCTAAGTAAGACCCGGTGCAACCAATTACCTTCAGAAGTCACAGAATTAGTTAAATAAAGTCCTCCTGTGTGCAATCTAAGTGGCACATGATCTGTCACATGATCTCAGTATATTTACACCTGTTCTAAAAGGCCCCAGAGTCTGCAACACCACTGAGCACGCAGCACCATGAAGACCAAGGAGCTCTCCAAACAGGTCAGGGACAAAGTTGTGGAGAAGTACAGATCAGGGTTAGGTTATAAAAAATATTCCAAACTTTGAACATCTCCACGGAGCACCATTAAATCCATTATTAAAAAATGGAAAGAAAATAATAATATGGAACCACAACAAACCTGCCAAGCGAGGGCTGCCTACCAAAACTCACGGCCCAGGCAAGGAGGGTATTAATCGGAGAGGCAACAAAGAGACCAACCCTGAAGGAGCTGCAAAGCTCCACAGCGGAGTTTGGAGTATCTGTCCATAGGACCACTTTAAGCCGTAGGCACCACAGAGCTGGGCTTTATGGAAGAGTGGCCAGAAAAAAAGCCATTGCTTAAAGAAAAAAATAAGCAAACACGTTTGGTGTTCGCCAAAGTGCATGTGGGAGACTCCCCAAACATATGGAAGAAGGTACTCTGGTCAGAATAGTTATGCATGCTCAATTTCTTGATTGTTTCACAATAAAAAAAAATTTTGCATCTTCAAAGTGGTAGGCATGTTGTGTAAATCAAATGATTACAAACCTCCCAAAAAATCAATTTAATTCCAAGTTGTAAGGTGACGAAATAGGAAAAATGCCAAGGGGGTGAATACTTTCGCAAGCCACTGTATGTCACGATTTAGCTCTGGGTCAAGCTGGGCTACAGAGGCATGCTAAAGGGTGTTTGGGTGTGGGTCAGGTGACACTGTGGTGGTAGGGACGCTATGAATGTTTTAGAGGCAGCAGGAGACAGATGGGGAGGGAGGGAACGGGGGCTATGGGGTGAGAGAGGGGGAGAGAGGGGAACTAGAAGGAGCTCAGGGGAATTCAAGGGAGCAGGAGTTAGGATCCAGTGGGGCAAGACAGGGTGAGAGAGGGAGGGAGGCAGAAAGAATGTGAAGGTGAGGGAAACAGGGTTGCGACAGGTCAGTCCAGTCTCCTGGCCCATTTGTTCCTTCTTAGGAAAATCCTCATTAGCCTGGCTCTCTGCCCACTTCGCTGAGCCCCCATCTGCTCTTCAAGCCAGTTCTTACTGTACATGGTCACACTCACAACCTCTCTCTGATAGGATTTAATTGTACTATTGTATTACGGTTGGATGTATAATCTTCAAATCAAAATCTAATTTTATTTTGTCACATGTGCCGAATACAACCTTACAGTGAAATGCTTACTATCAAGCCCTTAACCAACAATGCTTTCAGAAGTTAAGAAAAAAAAAAATAGACAAAAGTAACAAAAGTAACAAATAATTAAACAGCAGCAGTAAGATAACACCGGTACAGAGTCAATGGTTAGTCAAGGTAATTGAGGTAATATGTACATGTAGGTAGAGATATTAAAGTGACTATGTGACCATGCATAGATAATTAACAGAGTAGCAGCGGTGTAAACTAGGGGTCTGGTTAGCCCTTTGATTAGCTGTTCAGGAGTCTTATGGCTTGGGGATAGAGGCTGTTAAAGAAGCCTCTTGGACCTAGACTTGGCGCTCCGGTACCACTTGCCGTGCGGTAGCAGAGAGAACAGTCTATGACTAGGGTGGCTGGAGTCTTTGACAATTTTTAGGGCCTTCCTCTGACACCGCCTGGTATAGAGGTCCTGGATAGCAGGAAGCTTGGCCCCAGTGATGTACTGGGGCGTACGCACTACCTTCTGTAGTGTCTTGCAGTCAGAGGCCGAGCAGTTGCCGTACCAGGCAGTGATGCAACCATTCAGGATGCTCTCGATGGTGCAGCTGTAGAACCTTTTGAGGATCTGAGGACCAATGCTAAATCTTTTCAGTCTCCTGAGGGGGAATAGGCTTTGTCGTGCCCGCTTCACGACTGTCTTAGTGTGTTTGGACCATGATAGTTTGTTGGTGATGTGGACACCAAGGAACTTGAAGCTCTCAACCTGCTCCACTTCAGCCCAGTCGATGAGAATGGGGGCGTGCTCGGTCCTCTTTTTCCTGTAATCCACAATCATCCCCTTTGACGATTGTGAACTACAATCTTGACTATTATGAAACAATTGTCTCCTTTTACTTACTAATATTTACAGAACTATATATACACTGAGTATGCCAAACATTAGGAATACCTTCCTAATATCAGAACAGCCTCAATTCATTTTGGCATGGACTCTACAAGGTGTCAAAAGCGTTCCACAGGGATGCTGGCCTATGTTAACTCCAATGTTTCCCACAGTTGTGTCAAGATGTCATTTGGGTGGCGGACCATTCTTGATACACACAGGAAACTGTTGAGTGTGAAAAACCCAGCAGCGTTGCAGCTCTGCACACAAGCCAGTGCGCCTGGCACCTACTACCATACCCCAGTCAAAGGCACTTAAATCAATAAGGGATCATAGCTTTGACCTGGATTCACCTGGTCAGTCTATGTCATGGAAAGAGCAGATCCTCTTGATGTTTTGTACACTCAGTGTTTCTTTTTTAGTGACTGTTAGAGCTGAACGTTTTTGACCTCTTGTAAACTGGTTCCATTTTCCAATGTGCCTGTGCCAGTCAGTAGGCCTATGCAGTGGAATCAAACAGATTCAGACATACTGTAAATACTATAGAATCTTGATATACTTTAGGCTTTCTGTCAAAACCAATGGGGCCTGGGGACGAGGTTATATACAATGACGGAGTGGTTGAGAGATGGCATCCCTGCTAGGGCCTCCTGACACTTGATACCAGTGGTGCTTACTGCCTGTGTCTGGCCTTGCACCCGTTATTTATATAGTCTTTGGTCTGACCTGGGGATTTACACTGCAGAAAGCAAGGGCACATTATGCACACAGATCATGGGGGGGCTGTTCTAACTCTCTCTACATGGGATAGCATTGTGTTAGTCTGACCCCCGATACCACTTGTGATGTAATGGCATTGTGTGGCTGATACAACATTCTGATTGCTGAGGAGTGAAGTTTTCTCTAGTTACAGATCCACGACAAATCCTAACCTTAACCACTGGTGGGGGAAATGCGAAACTGACCCAAGATCAGGCTCTAGAGGCCACTTCAACCTACTCCTTTATGATCAGTCGTTGATTCTCACGGGTTCTAATATTGCAAACGGACATGGAAAGAAATGCAAGCTGACGTTAATTCAAATGTCAAGTGGTCAGTGTAAGACCTTGTACCAGCAGCCAACAATGTTGGAAGGGATATCTAAGAGGCCTCAAGTCATCTGAAGGTTAATCATTAGCAGTCTGTGTAGTTTCCACATACTCTTAGAAAAAAGGGCTCCAAAACAGTTATTTGCAGAGGGATAGGGTTCTGTTTTGATCAGAAGATCCCTTTTTGGAAGGTAAAGGGTTCTACCTAGAACCTTTAACATCCTGAGAACCGTTTTTGGGAGAAAGGGTTCTTTGATGATTCTTTAGAAGGCAAGAAGGGTTCTACATAGAATCATATCTAATATTTCCCAGCATGCTCTATTGCAGGGAGATTTTCAGAATTGTTTATTTTACTATAATATCAGTATTTTTGCATGTACATTGATGGTTGATACATTTGTATGCTACACAAAGATAAGTAACACAGTTTTCTAAACGAATCCAATCTGTTGGATTTATTGCACCCGTTACTGAGGTGGATGTCCCAGTTTAAATGATTGGGTTAGTCTCAGTATTCAATCTTCCCTACTCTGGCAGCCATTCGGAGTGCAGGTTGCGGTTGATTAACAATTCCACCTGTTGGATATCCCAGTTCTGTCTGGCTTCCTATTGGAATTACACATCCCTTTACAAGCCAGCAGGCTTAGGTTATAAATAGGCCCTAAAAAAAGTCATTATGATATTAAAGGCTAATAAGGCTGGTGGAACTCTTCCGTAGAGGGTTCTGGGAAGAACCGTCCAAAGATAAAAGGGTTCTCGGTAGAACCCTTCATAGAGTGTTCTAGGCAGAAGCCTTCATAGAGGTTTCTAGGTAGAACTATGTACAGGTTGTTCTTTGAAGAACCCTATATAGAGTGCTCTAGATAGAACCCTATGCAAAGGGTTCCCCTATAGGGACAATTTAAAGAGGCCTGTATGGTTCGACCTAGCACCTTGTTTTTCTCTCTAAGAGTGTAGTATTGCCCTTATGAAACACTTCCCTTTGCCCCACATGCATACGGTAGGCATTTGACTTAGGCAGCTGGAGTACCTCTGCTATCTCGTTCTATAACACCAAACTGACTAACTCACTTTTCTGTCCTTTCTCCCTTACAGACCTACGCTTCTCCTCCACTAGATAAAGAGCGAGGGGCGGTCACCATGGTGTAACGGGTGTCGTTGAACTAGACCTACAGTATGGCACGCCAAACCAACCATTAGACCAAGAGGAAATCCTCGTGGTCTGAGGGTGACATTTGGGCCTCCGTCTCTCAGGCAGGACTGCCTTATCACGAGGGCGTAATTCCAAATCGTGTCCACCGCAATGGCAACCCCGGCACCCCCACCAGTGCCTCTGACGGTCCTGTCTCGCTGGTACCTGTACGCCATCCACGGCTACTTCTGCGAGGTCATGTTCACCGCCGCCTGGGAGTTCGTGGTCAACCGCAACTGGAAGTTTCCTGGTGTGACCAGTGTATGGGCTCTGCTAATCTACGGGACCTGCATCCTCATCGTGGAGCACATGTACCTGGCCCTCCGAGCTCTCCGCTGCCCCGTGCTGCTGCGATGCCTCATCTATACCCTATGGACGTATATCTGGGAGTTCGGTACAGGGCTGTTGTTGACCCAGTTCGACGCCTGTCCCTGGGATTATTCCCATTTTCAGTATAACTTTATGGGGTTGATCACAGCGGAGTACGCCCTGCCCTGGTTTTGTGCATCTTTCATGACGGAGCGACTGGTTATACGCAACACACTGCGGTTACGGATGGACAGGGACAGGGTGGAAGGGGACCAGTCGG
Organism: Oncorhynchus mykiss; assembly: GCF_013265735.2. Classification (NCBI taxonomy): domain Eukaryota; kingdom Metazoa; phylum Chordata; class Actinopteri; order Salmoniformes; family Salmonidae; genus Oncorhynchus; species Oncorhynchus mykiss. Next base: position 28,493,233 of record NC_048583.1, on the reverse strand, counting down.
ATGAAGGCGGGGGAGGAGGAAGGAAAGTGTGGGGCGAACAAAGAGAAGCCAACTGCTATCTTAAATTGGACTGATCAAAGAACAAGGGCATTTCCTCATTTGGGGAAAGTCCGTCCTCCACCCTCGCACCTCCGCCCTCTCTCTTCTGTGACCTGGAAACCAATAAGTGGTCTCTTGGTCGAGGAGTGTGTCAACTTGTTAGTGGAAAAATGGTAGCCTCCTTTTGGCAAGGAAGCACAAGTGTATCATACCTGAGTCCTTTGAGGAAGAGTTTTGAAATCTGCCATACCCGCTTTGAATCAGCAAAAAGGAGAAAATCATACAAACATTTAAAAACGATATGCTACTTATCCTTTTATCTACAAAATGTCTTGCACGACTGGCTACAGTTGTTTTGATCACTTTATACATTTATTTGGGGATTCCACCCTTTAAAAGTCATTTGCTTGATGACTCATGATTGGAGAAGGAGAGTCTCATTTCACACAAGCCCATTTTCATCCACATTCCCTCTCCTCGCCACCTCTCCACGATTACCTTGAACCTTTTTTAAAAGGAGGCCAGAGAGGCTGGAGGAGGGAGGACACAGGAGTTGAGCATATCCAATTGAGGAAAGGCCACTCAATCTGAATCACTCTGGAATCACACTCAAGCACTAAAACATTGTATGGAAATGTATAACACATTTTTTTTTAAACGAAATACACAAGTACTGTATTTCTGTATAGCTTCAAAAGCAATCTGAATAAGGTGCAATATGCAATATGTTCATAATTGATTGTCATGGAGAATGATTTTCTACAGTTAGTGATAACCCACAATATTTGGAAATGCAATGAGGGAGGTGTTTACCCCAAAGGTTCTGTATGCACTGCAGTCTGTTTACTCATAAGCTATTTGCCTATTGAGAAATTAGGTCTCAGGTAACTTACTCAACAAATTGTGTGCTATTTCTACTGTATATCTGTTCGAATCAGGATTTCTGATTTTCATGTGATGCAATCATTCACTATTAGCCAAGGACGTTGTCACCACACTGAAAGAGCTGCTGCTGCCTTGTGGACTTGACATGATACTGCATCTGAAAGTGTCATCTGAAGTCTCAAAAATAGACTGACAGGAGCTGTATTCCTCCCAGATATCTCTTTGGTTTTTCACTATTAATGGCCCTTGCTTTATGGCCTCTGGCACTGTTTTGATGATGCAAAATAATGTGGATCTCAAACCACCGAGTGGATTCAAACGCAATACATTAAAGGCCCAATGCAGCCGTTTTTATCTCAATATCAAATCATTTCTGTGTAACAATTAAGTGCCCTACCGTGATCGCTTTCAATTAAAATGGTCAAAAAGAATCAAAACAAGCTTCTTAGTAAAGGAGTAAAGGGTCAATTTCTCAAGCAAGAATTTAGATAGGACTGTATGGGAGTGGTCTGAGTGAGGAGGGGAAAACTGAAAACTAGCTGTTATTGGCAGAGATTTGGAACTGTCTTTCTTATTGGTTTATTAACTAATTTACCGCCTAGTGATGTCACGATGGAGGGCCAGAACTCTATCCCACCAAAACAGACAAAAACTTCAGGCAGTCTTTTCAAGCATATCTTACACTAAAAGGGCATTATCATAATTTTCACAGTATTATTCCAGTCTCGTAGTGTGAATATATATATATATATATATATATATATATATATATAAAACACAGGATATCACATTTTTGACTGCATTGGGCCTTTCAGCAATGATTATATGAATCCTTGACTCAACATAGAAGTCTGTAGTTTGACTACCGTCTACCAGTATATAACTTTGTGCAGATAATGTCTTTATTCAAAAATGCACTGCTTTTATTTCCAAAACGCCATGTCCACCAATTATTCACATTTGTGTTTTTTCATCAGAAATGATTGCTTATGGGTACGTTCATGTGTGTGTAAAATATTACTGTTCTCAAATGTTTTTATTCATAGATTTGTGTATGATTTTTTTGTTTTGTTGCAAAACTCTATACGGTGAGTGTTCAAAACAGCATCACCTTCCTAATATTGAGTTGCACCCCCTTTTCCCCTCAGAACAGCCTCAATTATTTGGGGTATGGACTCTACAAGGTGTTGAAAGCGTTAAAAAGGGATGTTGACTCCAATGCTTCCCACAGTTGTGTCAAGTTGGCTGGATGTTCTTTGGGTGGCGGACCGTTCATGTTGAGAAACTGTTGAGCGTGAAAAACCCAGCAGCATTGCAGTTCTTGACACACTCAATCCGGTGCAACTAGCACCTACTACTGTACCATACCCCATTCAAAGGCATTTAAATATTTTCACCCTCTGAATGGCACACACACACAATCCATTTCTCAATTGTCTCAAGGCTTTAAAATAATTATTTAACCTGTCTCCTCCCCTTCATCGACACTGATAGAAGTGGATTTTACAGGTGACGTAACAGGGATCATAGCTTTCACCTGGATTCCCCTGGTCAGTCAATCTCATGCTCCCTATGTTTTCTACACTCAATGGAATGTTTGTTTCCTGTGTATTTGATTGTGATATGTGGTTGTCTCATGAAGCTATCTTAAGATAAATGCACTCGGTGTACGTCTAAAATGACTAAAATGTCAAATGTAAATGTTTTACATACAGATCTCTTATTACTGTATAGAATCACTTTCAACAACCTTTGTTTAAATACACTGCATTTGGGAAAGTGTTCAGACCCCTTGACTTGTCCCACATTTTGTTACATTACAGCCTTATTTTAAAATTGATTAAGTAGATTTTTCCCCTCATCAATCTACATACACAACCCCATAATGACAAAGCAAATACAGGTTGTTAGATTTTTTTGCTAATTTATTCAACAAAAACAACTGAAATATCACATTTACATAAGTGTTCAGTCCTTTTACTTAGTACTTTGTTGAAGCACCTATGGCAGCGATTAGAGCATCGAGTCTTCTTAGGTATGACGCTACATTCTTGGCACACCTGTATTTGGGGAGTTTCTCCCGTTTGTCTCTGCAGATCCTCTCAAGCTCTGTCAGGTTGGATGGGGAGCATCGCTGCACAGCTACAGTTGAAGTCAGAAGTTTACATACACTTACGTTGGAGTCATTAAAACTCGTTTTTCAACCACTCCACAAATTTTTGGAGAGAGTTCCAAACTATAGTTTTGGCAAGTCGGTTAGGACATCTACTTTGTGCATGACACAAGTCATTTTTCCAACAATTTTTCCAACAACAGATTATTTCACTTATAATTCACTGTATCACAATTGGAATGGGTCAGAAGTTTACATATACTAAGTTGACTGTGCCTTTAAACAGCTTGGAAAATTCCAGAAAATGATGTCATGGCTGTAGAATATTTTGATAGGCTTAATTGACATAATTTGAGTCAATTGGAGGTGTACCTGTGGATGTATTTCAAGACCTACCTTCAAACTTCGCTTGACATCATGGGAAAATCAAAAGAAAGACCTCAGAAAATAAATTGTAGATCTCCACAAGCAATTTCCAAAAGACTGAAGGTACCACGTTCATCTGTACAAACAATAGTACGCAAGTGTAAACACCATGGAACCACACAGCCGTTATACCGCTCAGGAAGGAGACGCGTCTCCTAGAGATGAACGTACTTTGGTGCGAAAAGTGCAAATCAATCCCAGAACAACAGCAAAGGACCTTGTGAAGATGCTGGAGGAAACAGTATCAATATCCACAGTAAAATGAGTCCTATAGAGACATAACCTGAAAGGCCTCTCAGCAAGGAAGAAGCCACTGGTCAAAAACCACCATAAAAAAAGCCAGACTACAGTTTGCAACTGTCCTCTGGTCTGATGAAACAAAAATAGAACTGTTTGGCCATGATGACCATTGTTATGTTTGGAGGGAAAAGGGGGAGGCTTGCAAGCCGAAGAACACCATCCCAACTGTTAAGCACGGGGGTGGCAGCATCATGTTGTGGGGGTGCTTTGCTCCAGGAGGGACTTGGTGCACTTCACAAAATAGATGGCAACATGAGAAAGGGAAATTATGTGGATATATTGAAGCAACATCTCAAGACATCAGTCAGGAAGTTCAAGCTTGGTCGCAAATGGTTCTTCCAAATGGACAATGACCCCAAGCATACTTCCAAAGTTGTGGCAAAATGGCTTAAGGACAACAAAGTCAAGGTATTGGAGTGGCCATCACAAAGCCCTGACCTCAATCCCATAGAAAATTTGTGGGCAGAACTGAAAAAGCATGTGCGAGCAAGGAGGCCTACAAACCTGACTCAGTTTCACCAGCTCTCTCAGGAGGAATGGGCCAAAATTCACCCAACTTATTGTGGGAAGCTTGTGGAAGTCTACCCGAAACGTTTGACCCAAGTTAAACAATTTAAAGGCACTGCTTCCAAATACTAATTGAGTGTATGTAAACTTGTGACCCACTGGGAATGTGATGAATTGAATAAAAGCTGAAATAAATTATTCTCTCTACTATTATTCTGACATTTCACATTCTTAAAATAATGTGATCTTAACTGACCTAATACACGGAATTGTTACTCAGATTAAATGTCAAGAATTGTGAAAAATGTATTTGGCAAAGGTGTATGTAAACTTCCGACTTTCAACTGTATTTTCAGGTATCTCAGGAGATGTTCGATCGGGTTCAAGTCCGGGCTCTGGCTGGGCCACTCAAAGACATTCAGTGACTTGTCCTGAAGATACTCCTGCATTGTCTTGGCTGTGTGCTTAGGGTCATTGTCCTTTTGGAAGGTGAACCTTCGCCCCAGTCTGAGGTCCTGAGCACTCTGGAGCAGGTTTTTGTCAAGGATCTCTCTGCACTTTGCTCAGCTCATCTTTGCCTTGATCCTGACTAGTCTCCCAGTCCCAGCCGCTGAACAACATCCCCACAGCATGATGCTGCCACCACCATGCTTCACCGTAGGGTTGGTGCCAGGTTTCCTCCAGACGTGATGCTTGGCATTCAGGCCAATGAGTTCAATCTTAGTTTCATCAGACCAGAGAGTGGCGCAGCGGTTTAAAGCATTGCAGGCATTAAGGCATTGCATCACAGTGGTAGAGGTTCCCTTTAAAAACATTTTTTTATTGAAATGGTCAGAGTCGTTAGGTGCATTTTAGCAAACTCCAAGCGGGCTGTCATGTGCCTTTTAGTGAAGAGTTGCTTCCGTGTGGACACTCTACCAGGCCTGATTGTGGAGTACTGCAGAGATGGTTGTCCTTCTGGAAAGTTCTCCCATCTCCACAGAGTAACTCTAGAGCTCTGATAAAGTGACAATCAGGTTTTTGGTCACCACCCTGACTAAGGCCCTTTTCCCCCGATTGCTCAGTTATGCCGGGCGGCCAGCTCTAGGAAGAGTCTTGGTGGTTCCAAACTTCATCCATTTAAGAATGATGGAGGCCACTGTGTTATTGGGGACCTTCAATGCTGCAGAAATGTTTTGGTACCCTTCCCTAGATCTGTGGCTCGACACAATCCTATTTTTGAGCTCTACGGACAATTATTTTCGACCTCATGGCTTGGTTTTTGCTCTGACATGCACTGCTAGCTGTGGGACCTTATATAGACAGGTGTCTGCCTTTCCAAATCATGTCCAATCAATTGGATTTACCACAGGTGGACTCCAATCAAGTTGTAAAAACATCTCAAGGATGATCAATGGAAACAGAATGCACCTGAGCTCAATTTCGAGTCTCATAGCAAAGGGTTTGAATACTTAGGTATTTCTGTTTTACATTTTTTTAAATAAATGTACCATTATTTCTAACAACCTGTTTTCGCGTTGTCATTATGGGGTATTGTGTGTAGATTTGATTTAGATTTTCTTTATTTACTCCATTTTAGAATAAGACTAACGTAACAAAATGTGGGAAAAGTCAAGGGGTCTGAATACTTTCCGAAGTTTTCCTTCAGACGGCCAGCTCTGTCATTTGTACATTTCTTTATTAAAAAATGTAGTTATTTGTTACATTTGACTTTGTAAAACCTAGCAGTACTCCTTATTTCTCTTGAGAGTGAGGCGGATATATATATCGTTTAGGAAAAAAAACGTGATTATTTGTATCTGAAATGAAACCATCAAGTGATAGATTTTAAACAAATAGATGTCTGTCATTGAACAACCCCATTCTATGTAGATAGTGAAAAAAACACACCAATCTCTTTCAGAATTTCTTTAAACAGTAATTGACCAACATTTCTGAAAATGCCTATGTACTGTAGCCTTTTGGAATTCATCTTTTCAGTTATAAATGAGAACTTACACGTAGTGTTGCGTGTGTGTGTATGTTTGCATGTTTAGTGACGCTGGGAGAGAGGCTGTTTCTGATCTCTCACCACATAAATCTAAGACTCATGCATGACAGAATGTTTTCAGTTGTAAATCTTCCCAAACCAAGTTGTCTATTTTCTTGGTTTGATCAGTCACTGAAATTATTTATTTGTCTTAATTATTATTATTATTTTATTTTTTTTATTTTTTTTACAAATATTGTGAAAACACTGCACTGTATTGTATCATACATTTCAAGTGTGTATTTATTGTGTTTAATTTGTAATAAGTCTTTGGAATAAACTTATTTATTTTATTTTTTAAAAAGCTGGTTTTGGGACTTAGAAATAACCATTTGGCTGTACAGTAAATGTACATATGCTTAACAAGGGTGGAGAAATCATTAACAATATTGATGCTATATGGAACCGACAGGCCCCTTCGGCTAACCTCTTGTCTCCTTCTCCTCTGTTAGTCGTCGGACGAAGTCCACTCTGTCTGCAAGCCAGGTAAACACATTAAAACACACAAGAGGGTGACGAGGGTAAGCAGACCAGACATATTTTATATCTCAATATAGAAACCCTAGATCCACTGCATGTCAATAGGACACAGCGGAGGGCAGTGATGATGATGCACTTTCCTAGTGAGCTACTATTATTTCTCACCCACCTTTCTGTAGTGTTGCAGGGATATTATCCTGCCACATGGTGTCGCTCTCGCACTACAAAATAATGAGATCAGTGGGTTTTGTCTTGTCAGAAGATGCCAGTGGGAATGCTGGGTTTTGGAGCAAGATGGTTGAAAAAAAATCTGTTTTTATTTAAGCCCACTGTGCAAAAGGTATGACGATATTTGCTAAATGTGTAGTCCAGAATTTCAGGGCAAGAATGGTTGTAGTTAAAAAATGTAAAAAGACCAGACAAAAAAAGGATTAGACTTAGGTTACCATGGCAAAACGCCCAAACACGGCAAGAACTTCAGAAAAACTCTTCCTGTGCATGAGTCTAATATAGCTCGCCAGCTTGTAGTCCCAAAAACCTGACATTAATTAGCCTTTTCTACATTTTCTACTTGTTTGTTGGGGGAAATTAATGGGGAAACAATCAGGTTTTGGTATATGCGCCGAAAATAAAATTTGAGATAATGTCAGTCGGTTAAACATGACCTTTATGAATTATGAAGCCTTTATGTGCTTTATATGCTTGTTTCAATTATATAAATGCTTTCAAACTCACAAAAAGGGATGTTAGCAGATGAAGATTACGTCATAGATCAAAAACGTATAATATCTCCTAAGCCTGTGTGTACCACAGACCTTTTTCTTCCTGCAATTATCCCAGAATTCTCTCATAGGGTTTGGCCAACAAGCCATGGCGGAGTTAGCCTCCGTTAGTGTCTACAAAAAGGCACGATTACTATTGCACTCTATACATGAGCACAAAAGCAACAGCACATTGTCTACACATGATCAGCCACCCTGAGAGCAAATGGCTTAAATACCCTGAAACCAGAAATGGTCCAGAAAAACCAACTGCAGGTGGAACCAGCACAAATGAAATAAAAAGAACCTCAAAACGAGAAGGGCCGACAATAAACATTTATTTTACATTTACAGCAAGTTTTTAGAAACAGTATAATGTATTTGAATGACCACAAAATGTCATACTATGTCACATCTTTACCTGGCACATTTTATACCATTCCATTGGTCCTTAAGTGAAACCTCCACCCACCCGGGGCACAGGGCCCGTTGCAAAACAAACTGGCCCATTGCTCCGGCCAAATGCCACGACATACCCGCGAACGTTCGTTTCTACTCTGAAATGAAGTAATTCATGCATTAATGAAGTATGTAGAGATTGATAGAGCAGCAGAAGAATTCAGTCCGAGTCGTCAGGCAACGTAGCCTGGGTACCAGTCTCAGTAGCATTCCACTCCTTGTGCCATGTATACGAATGGACAAAGCCATCGATCACGTGACACCATTCATTCCTATGTGAAGACTCAATAGTGCATTTGAAGCCAAGGAAGTGCAAAATATTACTGTTCTCAGATTTTTTTTATTAATAGATTTTAGATGTGTATGGAAGAAAAAAAATTGTTGCAAAACTACACAGTGAATGTTCAAAACAGGAACACCTGTTCTGAAGGTTTTAAATGCGGGACCTTCAGACAAGTCTTGTGAGACCTGTGGGAGTCATAGAGCAAAACAACCAACATGTACGTGTTCGATGTAGATGGTGTCTTACATGCGACGTTTGAGCTACTCCAGGAAGTGACGTTGCAGAGGCTAGCTCAGTGACGCATCCTCTAATTGAGTATTTTAAGTTGAAGGCCGACCGGGGTACTGCAGGCTGCCATTAGTTACTAAATTATCCTTATAAATTCTTCTGTGTGCGATTTTAAAACAATCGGTTTAAGGACATACATCTGGGGTGCAATAAGCAATTATTGGTACCATGATTGTCTCCAAATTATTTATTTTTTTACAGAAAGATTGACAATGAAGATTGCCATTTTCCTATTCATTATAATATGGGACTGCTGTTTCCTGCAAACAATGCCTGCATTCTGGCTTGAACGTTGTTACTTCAATGAGAGGGGGCAGTCATTCTCTCCTGACTCTGTCATATATGCCAAAGACAACATAAATCATTTCATGACAACGTGTTAGAATTATAACAATGTAAAAACATAGCAAAAGTTTAGCTGTAGGCAAGTTGTTGTCCCTACAGTGAGGATTAGAACACATTCAACCCAAAATACCAAAGATAGATGGCAGCATTCGCAAAGAAACTGAAATCGCGAAAGCATCGCATTTAACCACACGAAGGTAACTGGGAACGAGTACGAGTACAAACAGACCAGCTACGACCTCCGTAAGTCATTCAAAGAGGCAAAAAAGACATTACAGGGACAAGGTGGAGTCACAATTAAATGGCTCAGACACCTACGTGGCATGGACTTCAGACAAACAAGGATTAGAAAGGGACACCAGCCACATAGACGCCTCCCTCCTAGACAAACGTAACACGTTTTTCACCCACTTCAAGGAAAACAACACATAGCCGCCGTCGTGGTCCCCTGCTGCTCACGAGGACCGCGGGTTCCTCATTTCTGTAGCCGACGTGAGTAGAACTTTCAAGCGTGTTAATCCTCCGAAGGCTACCGGCCCGTAGACCAGCTGGCTGGAGTGTGGACATATTCAACCTCTCCCTATCCCAATCTGTTGTCCCCACAAGATGTCCACCATTGTGCCTGTACCTCACTCACCCATGAAGTCCAGGACCATATCACCTCCAACTTTCCCGACACCCTAGACCCACGACAATTTGCACACTGCCCCAACAGATCCACAGATGACACAATCGCCATTGCACTGTGTGCTCAGCCCCCTCCTGTACTCACTGTTCACCCACGACTCCAACTCAATCATCAAGTTTGCTGACGACACGACAGTGGTAGGCCTGATTACCAACAGTGATGAGACAGCCTACAGGGAGGAGGTTAGAGCCTTGGTGGAGTGGTGCCAGGAAAATAACCTCTCCATCAAGATAAAAAAAAACCGAAGGAGCTGATTGTGGACTCCAGGAGACAGAAAAGGTTATCTATAAGTCTTTGCTAGGTAAAGCTCCACCTTATTGCAGCTCACTGGTCACCATAACAACACCCACCCGTAGCACGCGCTCCAGCAGGTATATCTCACTGGTCATCCCCAAAACCAACACCCCCTTTGGCCACCTTTCCTCCCAATTCTCTGCTGCCAATGACTGGAACAAATTGCAAAAATCTCCCTCACTAACTTTAAGCATCAGCTATCTGAGCAGCTCACCGATCACTGCAGCTGGTCACAGCCCATCTGTAAATAGCCCAATCAACTACCTACCTCATCCCCATAATGTTTTTATTTGAACACCAGTATTTCTACTTGCACATCATCACATGCACATCTATCACTCCAGTGTTAATTTGCTACATTGTAATTACTTCGCTACTATTGGCCTATTTATTGCCTTACCTCCTTACTCCATTTGCACACACTGTATATAGATTTTTCTATTGTGTTATTGACTGTATGTTTGTTTATCCCATGTTTAACTCTGTATTATTGTTTTTTTCGCACTGCTTTGCTTTATCTTGGCCAGGTCGCAGATGTAAATGAGAACTTGTTCTCAACTGGCCTACCTGGTTAAATTTAAATTAAAAAGAAGAGGGAGCCCTCCTGTAGTAAGTGACAAAGACAGACTCACCCAAACAAAACACACACACACACACACTCACCTCATACACAAACAGATTCCTGTACTCACATATACACTCACGCATACGCCCATACTCACAAACGAACACGGACACACACACACACACACACACACACACTGGACACTATTTATTTTATACTGTTGTTTTTCACACTGTATTCATACTGTATACTGTATTCTTCACATAGCTCATTCTAGTATATCTACTACTGTACAGTACATTGCATTTTTCTTACACTGTTTATACACACTGCATATTTATGTACTGAATTATTGACATAGCTCACTCTAATATATCTACTGCACATCATTCTTAGTATATATTGTTGGTGTATATAAGCATACGCAGGGTTCTACTAAACTTTTTGGAAATGTTTTAAGAAAGTCATACCAAGGATCATTTTGCTATTTGACCCCTTGAAGTATCAAAAAAAGATATATATTTTTGAGGGCCTTACTGCTATTAGCCCATACAAATGCATTGAAGTTTGAATTGAAGTGTCAGTACTATATCTGAGAGATATAATACCTGATTAAAAACAGGTATTTAACCCCATATTTTTGGTATTAAACAGTCTCCATATATACTTCCATAAATTTTTTTCAACTTGTACCAGGAGACCCTCAGACGAGTCTTGTGAGCGTCCTAGAGCCAAACAACCGACATGTACGTGTTCGTACATGAGGGGTCATGTTAGTGTGTAGCCAAAACTGTTCGGCCGCTACAACAGAAGTTGGCAGATCATCTGTACAGACTTTCAGACGAGTCCCAAGACGCTTGTGGGGGTCGGAGAGGAAAACGGAGAACACCATCGTGTTCGGGAGATTTGATCTTTCCATAAAAAGGGGTCATAATAGCTAAACTGTTCGGAAGCTACAGACAATTTTGTGAGAAGTCTGATTTTCAGGATGTGTCATGGTCTGACGAACACCGCTCTAGCTCTCACCTCTCAGCGCAGATGTGGAAGTGCAGATATCTCTCGCTTAAATTGACAGATTTTTTTATGGGGATTTTGTGTTATGCTAATTCGACTCTAGGGGGTTAACAAGGTTTCCAATAGTTACCACAGCCACAGTCTGTCACGTTCGTTATAAGGATCAGACCAAGGTGCAGGGTGGTATACGTACATTCTTATTTATTAAAAGAATGAACCCTGAACAAACTAACAAAATAACAAAACAAACCGTGACGCTATACAAACGAGTGCTGACAGGCAACTACACATAGACAAGATCCCACGAACACAAAAGGGAAAATGGCTACCTAAATATGATCCCCAATCAGAGACCACTATAAACAGCTGCCTCTGATTGGGAACCATATCAGGCCACCATAGACATACAAATGACCTAGACCTACAAAACCCCTAGACATACAAAAACCCTAGACAATACAAAAACTTGCATACCCACCCTCGTCACACCCTGACCTAACCAAAATACAAAGAAAACAGAGATATCTAAAGCCAGAGCGTGACACAGTCAAAATTGTCTATATTGTCAAAATTCATGAAAATGTCTTCTTTTAAGGTTAAGGTGAGGCATAAGGTTAACAGTGTGGTTGAGGTTATCAGAGGTTAGGTTTAAAATCACATTTTAAGAAGATAAATTGAATAAATAGGCAGGGTTTCTGACTTTGTTAACTACAATTTGAGATCCCATAGTGATGTTACGTTTGATACCGGAGCTCTGAGTCACGCATCAAAATCGTTGAGCAGCTAACTTCGAAGCAGTGTAAGAGGTGAACCTGGTATTCCAACTGACTGTAGGCCAACAAAGCCAACAACTTACCGCTGCGCCAGAGTACTGATGAAAACAGTGGGGAAAAAAACATCTATCTGATCCTCACACGCTGTTATTTATTGATGAGCAGCAGATTTCACTCACGTGTAAAACTGATAATGAAGCTCAAAGTAATGAAGCATTTTTGGGCACAATTTGGTGAAAGCTCTGAAGCCTTCAAGAAAGCCTTGGATATCACTAGATATCCGTACCTTTTGACAAGACCTCTCAGTGATGGATGAAGGACATTACAATAACAAATAATTGCCAGATACTCTTATCTGGGGCGGCAGGGTAGCCTAGTGGTTAGAGCGTTGGACTAGTAACCGGAAGGTTGCGAGTTCAAACCCCTGAGCTGACAAGGTACAAATCTGTCGTTCTGCCCCTGAACAGGCAGTTAACCCACTGTTCCCAGGCCGTCATTGAAAATAAGAATTTGTTCTTAACTGACTTGCCTGGTTAAATAAAGGTAAAATAAAAAATAAAAATCTAAGTGTTTAAAAAGACTTGAATTGGATTCAACAAAACCGCAGACCTTTTAAACTGGTAAAACACTTCCACTAACGGGTCGGGAAATGTTCTCATAACATTGTCAACGACGATGCTTATCATACGGCCTTGCGTTGATATCCATCTCCAGTAGAGCATGCTGGGAAATAAGATCATGATGGGTGTGGTTTTTGAGGGTCGTGTTTGAGGTTGTTTCACACTTGGTCCTTCTCAGACAATTTTTGTGAACTGCGGTTTTGTCAACTACGGTTTGCTTGAATTCCGTGGTCCGGTTCGTATTTGGTGAGAATCAGAACATAGGGTACAAAATCAAGGCGCTTGCTATCCGGGAGCCTTGGGACGTCCAAACTCTGACATTAACCCACTGAAGTTAACATTTAAAAGGGTTAAGGTAACGGTTAAGGTAAGGGTAGGGGTTAGGATTGAGGGACGTCCCAAGGATCACAGATAGCACCTACCCAAAAATCAAGGCTAGCCCTTAAAGGGGCAGTAGCCTACACTGGGTGTAAAATGTTCAATTGCAGCAGTATTTAATCGGTATTATTCTTCTGCTACGTATTCTGTTACCAATAATATTTACATAATAATATTATCTTCTGAAAATAATTATTATGTCTCATCTTTTAACTAAATGCAATCTATTAGCTTCCAAAATGTAAGTAGGTCTGTCCAGCTGCCCGATAACACGTTCTGATGGAATGGCTTGTCCTGCACTTTGTTCAAAACCCAGAATGCATTGAGTGAATTTTGGAAAAAAATCTTGTTTCCTTTCTAAACGTAGCAATATGAATGCAAAGACGACTCAAAATAGGTGAAGTTAACTGGCAAAAGAGTTGAGCCCTCATTCAAAGGCAAGGACAGTGTGAATACAAACAGACCTGAGTTATTTAGCTTTTTGTTTTTACCCAAGAGTTTAAAGAGGACTATATGTGAAAACACCCTTACTCTACACAGAGTTAAACTGACACGATAACACTTTCACACTCAACACAGGTTATTCACACCAGCACTGTTTCCATCCACTCCATCATATCTTATGTTCAGTTAGGCCTTTAAAGACAATTTATTTTCTCCTATTAAAATCTCAATGACAATGCCTTGAATGGTGTTTCTTCTACCTCTCCTACTGAAGTTAACATTTAAAAGGGTTAAGGTAACGGTTAAGGTAAGGGTAGGGGTTAGGATTGAGGGACGTCCCAAGGATCACAGATAGCACCTACCCAAAAATCAAGGCTAGCCCTTAAAGGGGCAGTAGCCTACACTGGGTGTAAAATGTTCAATTGCAGCAGTATTTAATCGGTATTATTCTTCTGCTACGTATTCTGTTACCAATAATATTTACATAATAATATTATCTTCTGAAAATAATTATTATGTCTCATCTTTTAACTAAATGCAATCTATTAGCTTCCAAAATGTAAGTAGGTCTGTCCAGCTGCCCGATAACACGTTCTGATGGAATGGCTTGTCCTGCACTTTGTTCAAAACCCAGAATGCATTGAGTGAATTTTGGAAAAAAATCTTGTTTCCTTTCTAAACGTAGCAATATGAATGCAAAGACGACTCAAAATAGGTGAAGTTAACTGGCAAAAGAGTTGAGCCCTCATTCAAAGGCAAGGACAGTGTGAATACAAACAGACCTGAGTTATTTAGCTTTTTGTTTTTACCCAAGAGTTTAAAGAGGACTATATGTGAAAACACCCTTACTCTACACAGAGTTAAACTGACACGATAACACTTTCACACTCAACACAGGTTATTCACACCAGCACTGTTTCCATCCACTCCATCATATCTTATGTTCAGTTAGGCCTTTAAAGACAATTTATTTTCTCCTATTAAAATCTCAATGACAATGCCTTGAATGGTGTTTCTTCTACCTCTCCTACTTTCACTGCCTCCCTCACCTTTCGTGTGTGTCAGAATCTCATACATGTGTGTGTATGTGTTTGCTTGCGCTTAAGCTGGAATCTAGGTCAATTACTCTTCACAAATCCTTTAATTGCCAGTTGCTGGCCCCTGGGCCCTGGGCTTGTCCCTGGGATTAGTAGACCTATGACTCACCTGAATCTCAGGTGAGGGTGTGTCCACTATGCCCTGCGCTCTACTGCACTTGAAGACACAAAGAAAAACCACACACATACACACACACACACACATAGACACACAAAAACACACACACACACACACACACACACAGAGCCTGGTCATGCCCCACCTCTTTACCTGGATTACTTTACCATCTCCCCTCCAATCACAGTCCAGCACTCCAAATATGGAAAGGTGGTGTTGTCCACCTGTAACAATGGAAGCTACTCTTCCAGGAACAATTGTACTTGTCTTTCAACCGTGTGTGTACATGTGTGTGTGTAGTGATCATTTTTTTGTGACTTCTTTGTGTTCGTCTTGGCTAGTTTCCAATTCAGTCAAGCAGCAAGGAGGAAGTAGCCACAGCGACATTAAAGCACCTTCCCACATCACATGTGGTTCGTAAAGGCATGAATGAGGTGAACAGATATAGTGTTACTGGATCCCTGCGTCTGAAGGGAGAGGAGGGGGTGTGAGAGGGGTATAAGGTGTCCTCAAAACGTGTTAAACACTTGCATGTCAGCGTTGGCAGTGGAGAGAGGTGGAGCGAGTGACAACGCCGCGGTGAATTTGTTAGTTGTTGGGGGAGTGTGCGTGTGTACGAGGGGTGGGAGCATTGGTTGGTTGCCAAAGTGAATCGCTCCTTCAACAAGTCCAAGGCCTGGTCCATTCGCTGTCCTTCGGGATGCAGGTCGAGAAGGAAAGGGGGGGATAAAACAAGCGAAAGACGTGTTTGAATAAATGAATGAATGCCTCTGGATTTCGCTGGAACACATTCGTATGCCTCAGCCGTAGACAGTCAGAAGTTTAGGTGTGTGCGTTCATGTGTGTGTCTAGTTGAGACCTTTGGAAAACTGTGACTCTTGAGTCACTTTTTCCCCATCTGGTCCGCTTGGCAAACTGAACTGAACTGGGTCTCCTCTTCTCCTCCAGTCTGGTTGGGACTGTACAGAAGACCAGGGTGTGGGTTATAGATTACAGCTACTTTTGGAGCTATAGTGTAACTTAATGGTTTTCTCTCTGGGTCTGTGTGACCTTTCAGTTTGAGCATATGGCTCTATAAAAACATCGAAATAAAGTCGCACACCCAACAATTTAACCTGAAGTAGGCACTAATGTGCTGGAACTTTGACCCATTCAATTGTTAGGACCATACATAGTGTACCACTGTCTTTTCTTTCTTTTTCTACAGTTTACTCTCTGTTAGTCAGACATTTGGTGTGCTTCAGCTCATGCTTTTGACTAGACTGACTACACACTAAGAAACGAGGGTTCCTCAAGGGTTCTTTGGGAAGGGGATATGGTTCTATGTGGAACCATACTGACCCCAAAACCCTTTGAGCCCTTCAATGATAGAAAAAAAAGGGTTCTTTCCTTTTTTAGTTATAATTCAAATATAGGGGGAAGTGGTTCATTAGAATATTTTGGGGCGTGGTTTGCACACAGCTCTTTTTTTGTGCAACCATGAGTAAGAGTGTCATTCCAGTTGATCTAATCTGTTGTGTTATGATATCAAGTGTGAAACATGGCAGGGGAAGAGATAATGTCTTATAAATGACTCACGGAGGGCCTTGTGTTACTTGAGAATGCTTGACTAAGTCAGTAGTTCTCTCCTCTGGGACTGCCAGCTGTTCCTGAGCAAGCACACCTGATACAACTTGTTAACAAATGGAATAAGGAGAAATATAATACTCTACTATTGCTAGCAGAACCAAAAAGGGTTCTGCTATGGTTACAAGCCAAATAACCTCTATTTGGCACTATATAGCACCATTGTTTTTTTAGCATGTATCTCTGAAATCGCTATTATGTACATATCTGTAGTAGTCTTCCTCAGAGTTTCATTGGCTACTTTGATTGCTGAATCAATAGGCCTGTTGGGAGAAGCAGCCTTCTTTATCCCACTTCCCTTTTCAAGGCACATTAAACAATACAGAATAAGTCACTTCTTTTAAATGTTCTTGAGCCTGTTTTGTTTGTGGCCTGTATTCTGTGCATAGCCTTCGGTGGAATAGTACTACCCTGGTGTGTATTCAGTGTGATCCAAACGTAAGCAAATGGAACGAAACGGGGCGGGACCTACTTGAATTTGTCAAATAGAAACGGTTGTTTTCAGAGAAAAAAAAAGGTTTCACACAAAACAGTTTAGGGCGAGCGCGCACACGCTCACTCATAGCAGGCTGTTTCCGTAATGGAAACGGTTGTCGCCATGTTCTTATCTCCCACCAAGCTTTGCATAACGAGATACAGCGCCACTGCGGAGAGAACAGAGGTTTCCCACGCTGCTTTGCATCATGGCACACAGGGTTGTCCCATGATAAAGAAGAGAAGAACTGCAACAGTTTCCCTCTCCTTCAACTGTGTCACATGAGTAGAATAGATTGGATTAATAGTCATATGTGGCAGATGTATTTACAGGGTACAGTGACATTCCAACAATGCAGTGAAATAAAACAATGAGACAACAGTAAATCATTTATAGTAATACAAGTTGAAACAATAACATAAACATGTTAACAATTGTGCAATGATAAATGTCCATTCGGGTGGGGGGGTAGGAAGGCGGGGGGGGGGGGGGGGGGGGGGGGGGGGGGGGGGGGGGGGGGGAGTAGGGAGAAGGGGGGAGCAGTAGCTGTCTAGTGGTGGCTATTCAGCCCATGGCTGAGTGATGGAAACGGGCTCTCGATGGTGCTCCTGCAGAATACTGTGAGGGCCCTCGGGAACAGGCAAAATTTCTTCAGCATCCTGAGGTTGAATAGTCGCTGTCATGCCTTCTTCACCACGGTGTCTGTGTGGTTCGACCATTTTCAGCTCCTCGGAGATGTGTTCGCCTAGGAACTTGATGCGGATGGGTGGTGTGCCCATCCCGGGTTCCTCCTGAAGTCCACAATCAGTTTAACTGGTGTTGAGGGAGAGGTTGTTTACCTGGCACCTTTAGGCCGCCTCATCGGTGTCGGTAATCAGGCTACTACAGTCGTGTCGTCAGCGAACTTGATGATGGAGTTGGAACCGTGTGAGGCCACTCAGTCGTGGGTATACAGGAAGTACAGGAGGGGGCTGAGGGCACACCCTTGTGGGTCCTCCGAAGATGGTGATTTGGGTCACAATACACTTCTTTCTTCTTCTTCAGAGTGTGGGCTACATGTGTTCTGAAGGCAGCAGAACCATCCAGCCCAGGTCACAATACAGAGGGTTAATGTAGGATCTCCAGTCGTAGTAGTTGTTGTAGTGTGCGTCTCAAGCTAACAGTATAGATCGTTGTACTCAATCACAACCTCCTGTACTCAAAGGATAACTTGCCAAACAGTCATGTGTGCCTCCAAAACAACCTTTTTCATTTATATCACGCCGATTCCCATATTCAAATTGAGCCGGCGAGCTTTGTTTGTACAGTAAACACCAGTGCTCAAGTGTGTTTAACGCGTCTGTGCACTCTCTCTCTCCCTTTCTCTTTTTTTATTCTGTCATTCTCTATTAGTTGTATCAAGGCCTGTTAACATCAAGGCTGGTACACACCCCTGCTCCAACCCCCAGACCGCAGGAGAAGCAGCACCCATTTATTTTAATAACTGCTCTTATTTTCAATCCTGCAAAAAATCATTTCCATAATTCACGCTCTGCCAACTACTTGGAGAGCTGTATGTGTGTGTGTGTGTGTGTGTGTGTGTGGAGGTATTCGAGGTCTCAGCTTAACTAGTGCTAGACCTTTCAACAACCTGTGTGTGTGTGTGTGTGTGTGCGTGTGTGTGTGTGTGTGTGTGTGTGTGTGTGTGTGCCTCTTCTGCTATGCTTTTTAACACTTCTAATGCTTCACCCGCCATCCTGCTCTAATGCCAGCTATTCCTCAGTCACCCTGGCCTGTGGCCCCAGTCTGCTTAGTGTCTTCACATTCTCCACCGGTTTTCCAAACAGACCAGGCTCAGTGCTAGTCTCAAATGGCACCCTATTCCCTATACAGTGCACTACTTTTGACCAGAGCCCCGTGTGCACCACATAGGGAATAGGGTGCCATTTGGGAGGAAACCCTGGAGCCTAGTCCCCACTGCCAGAACTTTGAAGTGGGGATCCTTACACTTAGCCCATTCTGACGTCAGAGGCGGTTCTGATAGGGTCCAAACTCAAGTTCCAAACGTCAGGGCTTCCTGTCTGTCTGTCTGTCTGTCTGTCTGTCTGTCTGTCTGTCTGTCTGTCTGTCTGTCTGTCTGTCTCCATGCCCAGACCAAGTCAGGCCATTTGGGCTAGCTAGCTAACCAACACATGGTGAGCCTGATCGTACAACCAGACATGTTGGAATATACTGTATCCATCACGTCAGTCTATAAAGAAGCTAGTCACAGTCTAGTTCCCCTGGTCGACTGGAAGGAGATAAAGTCATATCGGCACTATGTACAGCAATCACTGTAGGTCCTGTTAGGGGTAGGGATGACAACTGGAGGATCTTGGTGAATGGTTAGGTGGTTTTGCCTGCTTTTTAAAACCTTTAGTAACCTTGAACTATCTACTGAAGCAGACGTTACTGTACCAGTCATCTCTTTCGAACAACGCCTGCAGCCTGTAAGCTCATTGCTTAAGCCTCCTAGACAGGATCCGCATGTGGAAGAAGGTTTTCCTCCAGCAGAAAAGTTGACTGTTGAGTTTTCCATACCAACTGTCCAATCTGGCTCCAGTGTGTGTGGGCGTCACTGTGCTCCTGAGGTACTCCAGAATTTCATTAAGTGTGTGTGTGTGTGTGTGTGTGTGTGTGTGTGTGTGTGTGTGTGTGTGTGTGTGTGTGTGTGTGTGTGTGTGTGTGTGTGTGTGTGTGTGTGTGAGAGAGACAGTAGGGAGTGGGACTTCTATAATGTACTGTCCTATGGAAGGCATTGGGCCTGTGTCAGACCAGGAGGACTACGGGGGAGTGCTGTTTGTGCAGGTGTGTGGCTCATGTATGACGTCCAATTATGAAATATGTGAGACATTCATCACCTTTGTTTTTTCAACCACTCGGTCTGTATAAAAAACAGCCATTAAGAGTCAAGAAAGACAGCTTGGTTTCCTCTGTGGGTCACTGGGAGAGTGGCTCTAGTATCTCAGTACACAGGCTGAGGACCAAGTGTGTGTGCGTGCGTTTGTGCGAGCGTGTATTATACCAGTAGAGAAACTGAGTTTCAGGGGGAGAGTGGGTTTATTTACCGAAATGTCTGATGTGACAGAAGTGTGATAGAGATATAGGATATGTGCCAAATGGCACCCTACACTCGATTGGAACAGGGCCAGTAGCACACTCGATTGGAACAGGGCCAGTAGTGCACTCGATTGGAACAGGGCCAGTAGCACACTCGATTGGAACAGGGCCAGTAGCACACTCGATTGGAACAGGGCCAGTAGCACACTCGATTGGAACAGGGCCAGTAGCGCACTCGATTGGAACAGGGCCAGTAGCACACTTGATTGGAACAGGGCCAGTAGCACACTCGATTGGAACAGGGCCAGTAGCGCACTCGATTGGAACAGGGCCAGTAGCACACTCGATTGGAACAGGGCCAGTAGCACACTCGATTGGAACAGGGCCAGTAGCACACTCGATTGGAACAGGGCCAGTAGCGCACTCGATTGGAACAGGGCCAGTAGCGCACTCGATTGGAACAGGGCCAGTAGTGCACTCGATTGGAACAGGGCCAGTTTAGATGATCCAGGACAGTGTTGAGCTGTCATTCTATAAGTAAAAGTCTCTAGTTTAACCTCAAGTCCCGTCATAGTCTGATCCAATCCTGTGGGGTTCTAGGGCCATGTTCAGATTTGTTACAAATGCGTCCTTTCCTTCCTCCAGTCCTTAAAGTAATCTCTGTTCTCATAGGGCTCTGGTCAAAAGTAGTGCACCATATAGGGAATAGGTGGCCTTTTGGGACGAAGCCTTTCGCTGTTTATTAACAAGGTCAAATAGTGAAGTATAAGAGCATCGTTTAGAGGGAAGAGAAGCATCTGCTTGGCATAACCAAAGTTGATTTTGTCCGTGGAGCTCAGCTTGCTTTTTGTAGACAGCCTGTGACTCCCAACTCTCCTGTTGGCGCTAGGGGAATGTCCCTTTCCCTCTCTCTCTCTCTCTCTCTCTCTCTCTCTCTCTCTCTCTCTCCCTCTCTCTCTCTCTCTCTACCTCCCCCCTCTCTCTCTCCCCCCCGCCTCTCTCACTCTCTCTCTACCTCCCCCCTCTCTCTACCTCCCCCTCTCTCTCTCTCTCCCTCCCTCCCCCCTCTCTCTCTACCTCCCCCCTCTCTCTCTACCTCCCCCCTCTCTCTCTACCTCCCCCCTCTCTCTCTCCCTCCCCCCTCTCTCTCTACCTCTCCCCTCTCTCTACCTCCCCCTCTCTGTACCTCCCCCCTCTCTCTCTCGCTCTCTCTCTACCTCCCCCTCTCTCTCTCCCTCCCCCCTCTCTCTCTCTCCCTCCCCCCTCTCTCTCTCTACCTCCCCCTCTCTCTCTCCCTCCCCCCTCTCTCTCTACCTCCCCCCTCTCTCTCTCCCTCCCCACTCTCTCTCTCCCTCCCCCCTCTCTCTCTATCTCCCCCCTCTCTCTCTACCTCCCCCCTCTCTCTCTCCCTCCCCCCACTTTCTCTCCCTCCCCCCTCTCTCTCTCCCTCCCCCCACTTTCTCTCCCTCCCCCCTCTCTCTCTCCCTCCCCCCTCTCTCTCTACCTCCCCCCTCTCTCTCTCCCTCCCCCCACTCTCTCTCCCTCCCCCCCTCTCTCTCTACCTCCCCCCCTCTCTCTCCCTCCCCCCTCTCTCTCTACCTCCCCCCTCTCTCTCTACCTCCCCCCTCTCTCTCCCTCCCCCCCTCTCTCTCTCCCTCCATGCTTTATGAAGCAGTCAAGTTATTTTACATCATGTCTACTCTCAACAACATTTCAGCTCACCTCCCACCCCCCCTTTACAAATCTCCCTTGTCATTAAGAAAATATAGCTTTCTGCAGCTTTGCACGCTAGGGTTGAGCCATATAATAGTTCCTGTGTGTGTGTCTCAGTGTGTGTGTCTGTGTGTGTGTCTGTGTGTGTGTCTGTGTGTGTGAATGGGAGACATGAGATGAGTGATTGCCCGCAGGTGACTGGAGCGAACCTGTTGATTGGAACCAGTCCGGAAGGTTAGTCTGGAACTTTAGAAATGTGGAACTTCCGGTGTAATAACACCAAATGACCAAGCGGTTTCTCTACGTGTTCAGACTGTGGATTAGGAGACTGGGCCCTCCCACAGATGTGCTCTATCAAATTGTCTGGATATCAGGGGAGAGATAGAGAGACAGGATGTGACCTGTGAGATTTGAAACGTGTGAGGTTTGTTCTTTATCTACACACACACAGGGAACAAGACGAGTACTCTTGATCCACATCCATCAACTATTCACGACGGGCCCTTCCCACTGTGCTGTTTGTCCTACCCGGAGACACCTCACACTGGGCTCTGATTGGCTCAGAGCCAGTCACCAGACAGAGTGGGGAGTTTGTTGAGAGTCACAGGGAAACTCTTCCTGAGGGCTCTGCCTTTGTCTGCCTCTGACCTCTCTAAACGTCTTAAGTGATGGATTGGTTTGGTCTACAAACACACACACAATTGAATGAAAGAGCACAGACACACACACACACGTGCACGCGCGCACACACACACGCACATGCACACAGATACTGCAGTGCACACCTGGAGTGGCAGCCCTGGGGTGGGGAAACTGTCTAAAAATAGAACTAGTGTCCTTGTCACTTTAGCCAGTCCCACAATACCTGTGGTCACAGTAATAATCAGGTCATGATGCTCTTATGAAATACGCGTGGCTCAGTTGGTAGAGCATGGCGCTTGTATGAACTCACTACTGTAAGTCGCTCTGGATAAGATTGTCTGCTAAATGACTCCAATGTTGTGTTGTGTTTGGGTGTTTTTTTTTTGTGTAAGCGTGTGAGTCTGTGCCCCTGTGTATTTTCTCATGTGTGCGCGTGTTTGCATTGACATTAGTGTGTGCACGTGTGTGTGTGTGTGTGTGTGTGTGTGTGTGTGTGTGTGTGTGTGTGTGTGTGTGTGTGTGTGTGTGTGTGTGTGTGTGTGTGTGTGTGCTTGGGCATTAACATGTGTGTGTGTGTGCACGTATGCATGGGCATTACCGAGCGTATGTGGGTGTGTGTGTGTGTTGTGGGTGTGTGTGTGTGTGTGTGTTTGTGTGCTTCCCTGCTGGGTTTCATAGTACCACATGGGGTCTTTCCCCCCAGCAGCAGTCTGGCTGTGCTGTGGTGCAGTAGTCTACAGGTTATAGGGTTGTAGTTATAGGGCCACAGCACCATAGGGGAACATAATGCTCCCATTGACTCAGTCAAACTGCTTGCCAGCCAGCCAGCTTTGTGAGCTGCCCTGCGAGTCAGCCATATTGTAAAAGGTTTTAAAGAACCAATTAAAGAACATTAGGTGTGAGGGGAAAACTCTTACAGGAGGGTGGTTGTTTTTACACCTTTTCTGACAGGAAACATAGGAAAAATAGCTCTGGGTATATTGGAGCAGAACTTATTTCACTTGCTTTTTACACAGAAAGAGAGAGAATCAAAAACTGTTGGAAACGTTGGTGGAATCATTCACAAAAAACAGACTCGTTTTCTCCCCTCACTTTCTCTGCTGTGTTTTGTTGGGTAACGTTTTGTTTGAGGTAATGACTAGCTATATACATGGTATACCTGTTGGCATTGAGAAGACATAGAACAAGGTACTGTACTATAAATGCTATTTCACGCATTACGCAACGTGTGTGTGTGTGTGTGTGTGTGCGTGCGTGCGCGTGTGCGTGTGTGTGTGTGTGTGTGTGTGTGTGTGTGTGCGTGTGCGTGTGCGTGTGTGTGTGTGTGTGTGTGAAGTGAGTCAACTTGGTTCCAGAGAGCACTGACTTGGTGACACACAACCACAACAACCTTGTAGGAGAGTCTGACACAGAGAGACAGACACAGACCAAACAAAAGCTATGATTCACACACACCGGCATGTCTGATGGTGGCAGGGGGAGTCATTACACTACCTTACCCACAACCACCCTGGCGTGGACAACACAGAACTGCTCCTGCTATTACTAGGACGGCTCTGTGGTAGTCTAAAAGAGAAAGGAAGAGGAAGAGAGAGTGAGAGAAGGAAAGAGAGAGAGCGAGAGAGAGAGAGAGAGAGAGAGAGAAGGAAAGAGAGTGAGTGAGAGAGAGTGAGAGAAGGAAAGAGAAAGAGAGAGAAGGCTTATCGTCCCAGTGTCCACAGAGTCAGGAAGTGGTTTGTATACATGGCCCTGTCCTGTCCTCCTTCTCCAGACAGACAGATAGTCACAGAACTCAGGCCGTCCCAGAGGAAGACAGACAGATAGTCACAGGACTCAGGCAATCCCAGAGGAAGAGACAGACAGACAGACAGACAGACAGACAGACAGACAGACAGACAGACAGACAGACAGACAGACAGGCGACTCAGGCTGTCCCCGAGGAAGACAGACAGACAGATAGTCACAGGACTCAGGCCGACCCAGAGAGACAGACAGACAGACAGACAGACAGACAGAGATAGAGGAGCCACATACTGTAGATGCACTGCTTTCACTTCCTCATTGCACTGTTCTGGATGATTCCATAAAAACGAAGAACAATACTCCATCCCTGATAGACACTGAGAACCTGAAAAGGCAGTGGAGATTTTAGCATGTAAATCTTTGTGGGGGGGGAAAAAAATGAAGTGGGGTGCATGCCAGCAAAGCCACTACACAACACAGCAATACATTACATGACATTCACAATACATTCATTGCACTATAACGGTGACAAATAGTGCCCACAAACTGTCCAGTCCCAACAGCAGTCCCAACACCTTATCACCGCTACACCTGGCTATCAGCGGAGCCTTTTCTGGCAGCGAAACAGTTCATTCAGCTTCATTTACTGCCTTTTAAAATAACATAGCTGATATGGCTGACTTGCTTAAACAAATGTGGTTTCTACTGACAATTGAGATGTACAAACTATGGCATAAGGGGACGACAAGCTCATAAGAGGCCATCCGTAATTTTGATTAAGACAATAATGAGCAAGCTAGGATGGACGTAGTCAATATAACTATTTATTTAGCACTTTTGAAATGTACAGTGAAAGAATTCAGAACATCGGCCGTTCTACAGTGTTCTCCCTGAATCAGAACCATAGAATAAATAAAGGGGGCATAGAAGCAGACAATGAAAGCTCTTACACTATTCGATGATTACATTTCACTAAAACAGGTCATGTGCACCACCAAGTCAGAACAGTAGGCGAAATTAAGAGGGGTAAATAGACCAAATTATTAGGGTGAGGCACATGGTCTACTAAGAGTATAACTTTCTTAGCTACAGTAACATTACATCCTTTATGCAGCAGCATACAAGACATGTTTGGACTCACCTTGTTGTGTTGTGCTCATTTGAACAGGAAGGTGGTGCGGCAGTTCTTTGTGGGCAAATCTTTTCATCAAAGTCTGGTATTCTATGGATTTACGTTGCTTTCAAAACAGCTGGGAACTCAGAAAAAAACAGGTTGAATCATGACGTCATTGATCTTCAGGTCATTGCTCGAGAAAGAGGACGGATCTACAATTCCGAGTTGGATGACCGTTCAAAACGTATTTTCCCAGTCGGAGCTCATTTATTCTCGACTTCCCAGTTGTCTTGAACTCACTGAAATCAAGTTTTCGCACTTCTAAGTTAACAGTTGTTTTGAGCGCGGCAAAAATCTTGCTTCATTAACAGCATATCCAATGTTGAATGTTTTTAATTTTAAACTTGGAAAAGAGCACCTTAATCCCAGATTTGGGACCACACAGCCAATGTCACTGATTCCTTCCAAACCACTCACTGTTGAATTTGCGATTTCCAACTTAATGTTTATGTCCAATGGCCGATGAGCACCTATACATTTAATCTATAATTTCTCTTCATTATTTCTCTTAATATGACAAGGATTGAAAAGGATTTGCCAGTAGATTTTCGACTTGATTCATGATGATGACTGCTAGCTAAGATTTTGAAAGTATGACGTTGACATGATCAGTCCAATCAAAGCTACGGTAGAGATAACGTGATTTGACGTCATGTTATCTGTGGCCAATGACCTTGAGCCTTCTTGGATGGACACTTCTAATATAACTCTATGGAAGCACCCAAGGGGCTAGAATTTTACTAGCTCTACCTTTAGACTTGGCGGTGACATAGTGTCCCCATGAGTGACAGTGACACTGAGCCAATCATGGCGCAACGCTCCGTATTTTCTGGAGATGCCTTAATCGAGAAAACAAAAAAAGAGACCGTGTTTTATGCGTCTTTATTAACTCAATGATAGATATGGTTTGCAAACTGATATGTGACACGCATTAATGCCAAAATAACATCCAAAACAAGCTCCACCCCACTTGCCCTGAATGATGGCCACTGCAGACAGGACAGGTGCACCTGGGTGGGTGGAGTTCCTCTCTCCCCTCATTCAGACAACAGATACTCCTGGTCGGTTCTGCTCAAACACGGGCGTTGTTTCTTTATCTCTGTCTTTATGGCCTCCGCCACTCTATATCTGTCCCAGACGACTATAAACACAACCAATAAGTGTGTATTTGTGTGTGTGTGTGCCAGAGGGAAAAAGGCTAAAGTCCTCCAAACCAACGATTAGGAAAACACACACTAAACAGCTTTGCCATTGACTTACACACACAAATGCACGCACACAACTATTAACACGATGGAGCAGGGTATATATGTTTGTGCGTGCATGTGTGTGTGTGTTTGTGCATGCATGTGTGTGTGTGTTTGTGTGTGCATGTGTGTTTTGGTGCGTGCATGTGTGTGTTTGTGCGTGCGTGCGTGTGTGTGTGTGTTTGTGCGTGCGTGCGTGTGTGTGTGTGTTTGTGCGTGTGTGTGTGTTTGTGCGTGCGTGTGTGTGTGTGTTTGTGTGTGAGTGTGCGTGAGTGTGTGTGTGTGTTTGTGAGTGCGTGTGTGTGTGTGTTTGTGCGTGCATGTGTGTGTGTGTGTGTGTGTGTAACAGAAAGAGCTTTCCTCTTTAGCATTCACATGAAGGATGAGTACATCAGTATGTATACATTATTATCACACCATGCAGTAACTTATTAACACACATACAGAACAGAAGACATAGGTGAACCCTGAGTCATTTACAGTCCCCAAGGCCTGCTGCACCCTTCACAGTCAATCAGTCACATGGAAAGATTGTGGTACAGATAACGTTAGCGACACACATCGTAATACAACAGGAGGTGGCCCATTAGTCTATCTCAGGTGACATTGTTAGACTTGATAAAAATTCAAACTCAGGTATTAACTTACAACTCGTGTCAGTTGATGATCCGACTTTGAGAGGCCAGGCCACACACATTGTACATACCACACACACACCGACCGTCGTACAGCACACACACAGCGACACTGATCGCTGTACACCGCACACACAGCGACACTGATCGCTGTACACCACACACACAGCGACACCGATCGCTGTACACCCCACACACAGCGACACGGATCGCTGTACACCACACACACAGCGACACTGATCGCTGTACACCGCACACACAGTGACACCGATCGCTGTACACCGCACACACAGCGACACTGATCGCTGTACACCACACACACAGCGACACTGATCGCTGTACACCACACACACAGCGACACTGATCGCTGTACACCACACACACAGCGACACGGATCGCTGTACACCACACACACAGCGACACTGATCGCTGTACACCACACACACAGCAACACTGATCGTTGCGGACTCTCCCAGGTTAAGAGGGGTACAGATGGGCTGGGGTCTGGAAGGGACGAGCCTGGCAGAGGGAGACACATTCCTAGGAAAGCAGAAACCTGGCGGGACATTCCTGGGGGTCTGGGTGGTCTGATGTGGGTCCATTGGAGGGGCAGAAAGGGGCAGAGAGGGACCAACTGTCAGGCGTTCCAAGGAGCAGACATCAAAGGGGAGCCAGCAGCCCGGTGGAAAATGACCCGCTTGCCCAGACTGGTCCCAGTCTGTCACCCACAACACATACACATGCACATGCACACAAACACACACACACACACACTCCAGGCCCACAGCATGCCTAGATCACAGCGGCCATGTCACAGATCCGCTTCCCACACTCCTTAAGGGACAAGGCACACACACAGCGTTTCGGCCCAGGTCACACTGTGACACCTGCAGGAGAGGGTGAGGGGCGTGGGGTGGGGTGGAGGGGGGGTGACCCCGTGACCCTACGCCCTCTAACCCCGAGCAGCAACAGCCCCGGCACATCAGCACTGCTGCCTGGGCAGCCAACACCTCTACCCTCTGCTACTGCCCTGAAATGATTTTATTTTTTATTTTACCTTTATTTATACAGGTTTTTCTCTTTGAGATAACATCTCTTTTCCAAGAGAGACCTGGTCCAATAGCAGCAGGGGGAACAACGTTTCAGACAAAACAACTTACATACACTAACACAACATTAAACAAAGCTATAAACACACATACATTACAACAAAAACATATTACATTAAAAACACAAACATCTTGACTAAAAACAGCTGACCTAAAAACAATTACACTCTTCTATGATATATACATCGATCAAGTGTTTAAACTCCACCAACAACACTAGATCATCACATTTTAAAATGTTCTGGAGAGAATTCCAGGACCACGGTGCTAAGTAACTAAAACTATTTCTACCATGACCTGTTCTAGGTTTTGGTACTGTTGGAAGCAAATCAGAATGGGACCGTAATTGATATTTATTTACTGACCTGACTAAAAAAGAACAGAGATAAAGTGGCATTTTACCCAATATGGCCTTATAAATCAGTGTATACCAGTGTTTAAGCCTACGCAAGGTCAATGACGACCAGCCAACAGCGCTGTAGAGATCACAATGATGTGTTAGACGTTTCTGATTTGTAATGAACCCGAGGGTTGCATGATACACTGAATCAAGTGCTCTCAGGGTAGTGGCTGAGGCCTGCATATATATAATATCACTAAAATCTAAAACCGACAGTAATGTGCATTGTACCAGCTCCTTCCTGGCCTCAAAAGAAAAACAAGCATTATGCCGGTAATAAAATCCTATTTTCAGCTTGAGCTTCCTTATCAAGTTCTCTACATGCACAGTGAAGCTCAGTTTGTCATCAACCCACACACCCAAATATTTGTACACTTTAACTTGCTCTATAGTATGTCCAGCCAATGTGGCAATGACATGATTAGTAAAATGCCCGGCATTTGAAAATACCATGCAATTTGTTTTACCCGAATTTAGAATAAGCTTTAAATCATACAGATTCTGTTGTATGATGTTAAATGCTCTTTGGGCATTTTCAAAAGCTAAAGATAAACTACTACCACTTGAATAAAGAACAGCATCATCTGCATAAAAATTAACTGTTTCAATAAGATCCCCAATGTTGTTGATATACAAAATGAACAACAGTGGGCCCAAAATAGAACCTTGCGGAACACCTGAGCACACCTCTATGGACTCAGATTTTACAACCATCCGCCATCACACATTGTGTACGATTTGATAGGTAATTTATAAACCAATGTTAACCCAGTCTTTTTCACAAGTTGTTCCAGAAGTGGTTAGGTATAACAACAGGGTAATAGTTTCTTCAGTGTTTCAGAAGGAGGTCGGGGATGGAGATACAGACAATGGAACGATGACTGACAGACATGCTGACTCACCTAGTTCTCTGGAAGGCCATCATTCACACACGTTCATTTTCACATGGTTCAGTTCAGAAAACCTGCTCTTCCAGTTTACGCAACACACTCACCATTGTCTTGCTTGTTTGTGTGTGTGTGTGTGTGTCTGTCTGTCTGTCTGTCTGTCTGTCTGTCTGCGCGCGCGCGTGTCTTGTGTGTGCGCGTGTCTTTGGGTGCGCGTGTGTGTGGGTCGTCAGTTTCTCTCTGTCTCTCTGTCTGTCTGTGGTGAGCTCTAAGTCCGCAGGCGCCATTCAAAAGGTCAAACCAAAGATCTTCTCTGCTTCTCTCTGAGGCCAAAACTAATATTTCCTTAACCATCTCTATACATGGCCCATCAAAGAGCTTCTTCCTCTGGAGGGGAAGGAGCCAAGGCAACAGTCAAGCCCTGGTGCATTAGGCAAGGAGTGTCCAGTCCCACCAGGGGGCAGTAGAAGAGTTCCCAGAGGAGATGAGAGTTGTAGGGCCTCTGGTCTGCTGTCTGCAGGCTGGTGATGCTCCATACCACACACTCTCTTTGTCCAATCTCCCCACAAACTGGAACTCTAATACTAATTCTCACATCCTATAAACCTTTGTTTATTCATTACATCCTCATAGCTGTCTCTCACACACACACACACACACACACACACACGCACGCACGCACGCACGTACGCACACACACACACACACACACACACACACACACACACACACACACACACACACGCACACACACATTATGTGAAACAGTAATCAAGTGAAGACTGTGGGCTGTATATCTCTTGTGCTTGTATGGGGCGTCTTTGTGTAGTAGTGTTCATGCCTGCGGGGGTGTTAAAGTGAACACTTCACATTGTGTCTCTTGAAATACAAGATCGAATGCTTTTAAAAGAGGTGAAACCATAGCCTGGCCAAAACGGTCAATTCTCGGACAGAGCTGTGGCTAGCATAAGTGCTTCAAGTCCACTGTGGTGAAGATGTGTGTGGGGGATGGGGAGGAATCTGTTGGTGCTTGCAGGTCTATCCATTTGAGTGTATGTGTGTGTGTGTGTGTGAGAGAGAGAGAGAGGGGGGGGGAGAGAGAGAGAGAGAGAGAGAGTGCGTGCATGTGTGTGTGTCTGCATATCTGTGTGTGACAGTGAGTGTGGTTATGGGGGTTAAGTATGTGTGTCTGACCGAGCTGGGAAGGCGATCCCTCAAAAGGGCAGCTGCAATCATTCCCTGGATATGGTGAAAAGTGCAGTGTGTGTGTGTGTGTGTGCTTGAGTGTGTGTCTATGTATGCATGAGTGTGTGTGCACATATGTCTGTGTGTAGTACATAGCGAAAAGTGCAGAGTGGCAGAAAAGCAGTCCAGGGAGGAGAGGAGGAGAGAGAGGAGGAGAGGAGAAGAGAGAGGAGGAGAGGAGGAGAAAGGGGAGGAGAGAGAGGAAGAGAGGAGGAGAGAGAGGAGGAGAGAGAGGAGGAGAGAGAGGAGGAGAGGAGGAGAGAGAGCACGAGATGAGGAGAGAGAGCAGGAGAGGAGGAGAGAGAGAGGAGGAGAGAGAGGAGGAGAGAGAGAGGAGGAGAGAGAGGAGGAGAGAGAGAGAGAGAGGAGGAGAGAGAGAGGAAGAGAAGAGGAGGAGAGAGAGATGAGGAGAGAGAGAGAGAGAGAGAGAGGAGGAGAGGAGGAGAGAGAGCAGGAGAGGAGGAGAGAGAGGAGAAGAGGAGGAGAGAGAGAGGAGGAGAGAGAGGAAGAGAAGAGGAGGAGAGAGAGAGGAGGAGAGAGAGAGAGAGAGAGAGAGAGGAGGAGAGAGAGAGAGAGGAGGAGAGAGAGAGAGAGAGAGAGGATGAGAGAGAGGAGGAGAGAGGAGGAGAGAGAGAGAGGAGGAGAGAGAGAGAGGGGGAGGAGAGGGGGAGGGAGAGGAGGAGAGAGAGGAGGAGAGAGAGGAGGAGAGGGGGAGAAAGAGGAGGAGAGGGGGAGGTGAGAGGAAGCTGCATGGGTTCCACGACTATCAGGTTCTACAGCTGGGACGTGGGTTTGGCTGTCTACAGCACTAATGGCAGTGAGACACAGAGGGAATATGTATTATTAGGTGGGAAGGGGCCAAACCAAAGAGCTTGGTGTTTTGGACCAAGAAAAGTGTTTCTAGATAAGGAATGGAGCCAAACCGATAAAAATGTCAAGAAAAGAGGAAGGGAAAGGTAAAAATCACCCAACCCTGGACCGTTGAAGTATTTAGGTAACCAAGGAAAGTTCAAGTGATTCAAATAAAGAATCCGATTTTGAGCGCGTGTGTGTGCGCGCGAGCGTGAGTGTGTGACAGACTGATGCCCTAGTTTGAACAGTGCACTGCAGCAGAGCGTGTAGCCAAACGGACTGCTAATCAACTTGATTAGCATCCATGAACGGTTGGTCATGAATGGACTCTTTCTCTCTTTCCACCGCTCTTTCACCTCTCTTTCTCGTTTTGTCTCTTGCTCCCCTTCCATTACGCTGCACCTCAACTGTGTCTCTACTAGCTAATATGTGGCTACAGACACACGCCAACTACAATCCCTCCATGCTTACTTCATCTTGGACGAGGGCATTAAAGATGTCCCCAGGGTATTACAGGACCCGTGTCACAGTCGTAGATGTCTGCACTTCCACCATTTTCATGCACTCGGACATGTTGCTGACACATACAGTTGAACGCTCTCAGAATTGGATCCAGGAATCCATTCAGCTCAGGTTGCTCGGGGCAACAAGCCATGGGGTGGAGTTGGTTGGGCCTAGTGTCCCCCCCCCCCCTCCTCACGTCGCCTTTGCTTTTGGCTGAGCGCTGGATTCTTTCACAGAGACTTCTGGTTGCCAAGACAGGGAGAGCCCCTGGAAAGCTGGGGAAATTATTGTAGGTTTACAGGGAGTCAGAAAGGGGTCTTTCTCTCCCTCTTTCTCTCGCTCCATCCCTTTTTTCTCCCTCTTTTTGTTCCTTTTTCTTTTCTCCTTTGGTTCTTTTCTTCTCTCTCATGAGTGAAAAGATAACATTGATTTGTGTCACTCCCGTTTATTATTCTCTAGGACTCTGTGGCCAACTCAGAGATGGAGCGTAGCTTATTTACTCATGAACTTTTCCTTCTCTCTCTGTGTGTACGTACGCTTGTGTGTGTGTGTGTGTGTTTGTGTGTATTCCCATTTCTGAGCATCTCTTTGTGTGTGTGTGTTTGTGTGTTTGAACCGTGTTGTGACCCAGAGACAAACAAACTGCTTTGGAGGGGTGTGTGTGTGTGTTTGTGTGTAAGGGGGTGGACAGCAGTTAAACCATAGGATATACAGTACAGCAGATGCTACTCTGGCCCAGTCTCACTTCCTTTCAGCACGTTGTCCGGTTGTCTGTCTACTTCCTCTTTCCCTTCCTCTTTTCTCTGACAGATTCCAAGGCTGTTGTTGTGGAGGGAGAGATGACGGTAGGGATGTTAGCCAGGCCGTTCACACTGCTTAGACACAGTACACTGCAGCCTGTTTTATTGTGTGTTTATCTATCTCTCTCTCTGTCTGTCTGTCTGCATGCCTGACTGCCTGCCTGCCAGCCTCCCTTTCTGTCTGTCCATGTCCTTCTAATTTATTCTAATTTGGTTACTAGACCAAATTTAGCCCCAACACGCACAGGCAGGGTGGAATAAATGAATCAGTTTGAACACAAACAAGACTTGTGGGATGTGTGTGTGGCTGAGGTCACATCTCTCTATGGTTTTAGTTTCTCACTATCTATCAGGGGTGGGGGATTTTTCTTTGTTTTTATTTAATGAACCGTAACATTGAAAGCATTGAGGAAGTGAAAGCATTGCATCTAAAGAGATGGTATCCTCTGTCTCTGTCTGTCTGTATGTCTGTCTGTCTGTCTGTATGTCTCTCTCTATCTCTCTCTCTCTCTGTCTGTCTGTATGTCTCTCTCTCTCTCTCTCTCACTCTGTCTGTCTGTCTGTCTGTCTGTCTGTCTGTCTGTCTGTCTGTCTGTCTGTCTGTCTGTCTCTCTCTCTCTCTGTCTGTCTGTCTGTCTGTCTGTCTGTCTGTCTGTCTGTCTCTCTCTCTCTCTCTCTCTCTCTCTGTCTGTCTGTCTGTCTGTCTGTCTGTCTGTCTGTCTGTCTGTCTGTCTGTCTGTCTGTCTGTCTGTCTGTCTGTCTGTCTGTCTGTCTGTCTGTCTCTGTCTGTCTCTCTCTCTCTCTCTCTCTCTCTCTGTCTGTCTGTCTGTATGTCTATCTCTCTCTCTCTCTCTCTGTCTGTCTGTATGTCTCTCTCTCTCTCTGTCTGTCTGTCTGTCTCTCCCCGTGTGTGTGTTTGTGTGTGTGCATGCTTGCGTGTCCGTAATCAACCCATGTAATACACAAGACGTTGCCTCCCTAACCCTACACTCAGATTCCGTTTCTGCACCCTCTCTCCTTTTCTTCACCCCTCCATCATTCTGTCTTCCCTGTGACCTTCCCAGGGCATACAGAAGAAGTGTTTGACAGTGGAGTGTAGACCGTTCAGATGTACACTACCGTTCAAAAGTTTGAGGGCACATACAAATGTCCTTGTTTTTGAAAGAAAAGCAATTTTTTTGTCCATTAAAATAACATTATATTGGTCAGAAATACAGTGTAGACATTGTTAATGTTGTAAATGACTATTGTAGCTGGAAACGGTTGATTTTTTAATGGAATATCTACGTAGGCGTACAGAGGCCCATTATCAACAACCATCACTCCTGTGTTCCAATGTTGTGTTAGCTAATCAAAGTTTATAATTTTAAAAGGCTAATTGATCATTAGAAAATCCTTTTGCAATTATGTGTTGTATTTTGCGGGTACTACTAATAAAGCTGCCAGTTGAGGACTTGTGAGGCATCTGTTTCTCAAACTAGACATTCTAATGTACTTGTCCTCTTGCTCAGTTGTGCACCGGGGCCTCCCACTCCTCTTTCTATTCTGGTTAGAGACAGTTTGCGCCTTTCTGTGAAGGGAGTAGTACACAGTGTTCTATGAGATCTTCAGTTTCTTGCCAATTTCTCGCATGGAATAGCCTTCATTTCTCAGAACAAGAAAAGACTGACGAGTTTCAGAAGAAAGTTATTTGTGTCTGGCCATTTTGAGCCTATAATCGAACCCACAAATGCTGATGCTCCAGATACTCAACTAGTCTAAAGAAGACTAGTTTTATTGCTTCTTTAATCAGAACAACAATTTTCAGCTGTGCTAACATAATTGCAAAAGGGTATTCTAATGATCAATTAGCCTTTTAAAATGATAAACTAACACAACGTGCCATAACATTTTTTTTTTGCCGTTTCCAGCTACAAGTTGCTTTTCATTCAAAAGCAAAGACATTTCTAAGTGACCCCAAACTTTTGAACGGTTGTGTACATCTTGTCCTCCGACACCACCCCAGACCATTTTCTGTTTCTATCCTTCTTTTCCCTTTCTCTTTTCTTCTACCGTTTGTCATTTCCTCAAAAACAGAGGCCTCTTAAAAGTCAGGCTGTGTCTGGCCTCCACCTCACCAAATATTTAGTCTCATCTTGTAGGGGTGATATGAGAGAGTGTTCCATACCAACTTGATCTCACTGTCCACATTGTACAATATGTATGAACGGTTAGGTGGGCATAAACTCAGATAAAAGTAGATTTAAGATAACATTGATTTACCTATAGTGTACTTAAAGGGATAGTTTGAGATATTGCCAATTATAGCCCTTTGAACTCCAGTATGAAGAAAGTTAGAGGTAGTTTCATGTGCTAGCTGATCCTGAAGACTTACAGTCATTGTGCTAACTCTAGTTAGCGTTGGCTCACGAAAGTACCTCTTCATTGACAAAATCTTGAACTGTCCCTTTTAAATGGAACTTTGACAGTTGCTGCTACAGGACATGACGGATGGCACTGTTAGCGAATATCCCCGACATCACATACTCATTTACTATCCAATATGAGGTCAGACAGCCTCTCGGGCAGCCAGAAGATCATAAGACGGGTCTAGAAAGAACATCCTGGGAAGTCCTGCCCTTACAGAAAACACACATGTCAAGTTAACATTTTCACATGCAGAGCTTAAATGTATTAAATGTGCAGTTCACATGTTAACGCCACCTTTTCACATGTGAGAAGAAAAACGTGTTGTTACCGCATGTGAATTGTAGTTGCACATGTGAAATTTGCAATTTCACATGTTAGTGAACTCCACATGTGAAAATATCACTTTCATATGTGGCATTGCAAGTTCACATATGAAAAACAATCACATGTGAAAATTGGATATGCAGTTTCACATGTAAGAAAACTCCTCATGTGAAAATCTCACTTCCACATGTGAAATTGTAAGTTTCCATGTGAAAAACAATCACATGTTAAAATCACATTTGCTGGCCTCCAGAGTGGCGCAGGGCTCTATAAGGCACTGCGTCACAGTGCTAGAGGTGTCACCACAGACCTGGGTTCGATCCTGTCGTCAGTTGAATAGTTTTTCCTCCGACACATTGTTGCGGCTGGCTTCCTGGTTAAGAAGCGTGGTTTGGTGGGTAATGTTTTGACCTTTGCCTCTCAAGCCTTTTGGGGAGCAATGACACAAGATTGAAATTGGGAGAAAAAGGGGGTAATATTCCCCAAAAAATCACATTTGCTGTTTTACGTGTAAGAAAACCTTGTGAAGACCAAATACTTATTTTCCACCATAATTTGCAAATAAATTCATTAAAAATCCTACAATGTGATTTTCTTGATTTTTTTTCTCATTTTGTCTGTCATAGTTGAAGTGTACGTATGATGAAAATTACAGGCCTCTCTCATCTTTTTAAGTGGGAGAACTTGCACAATTGGTGGCTGACTAAATACTTTTTTGCCCCACTGTATATATAAACAAACAGGTTCTGCAGGCTACACAGTAACTATACAAAATCAAGATCCCACAAACTAAGGTGGCAAAAAGGACTGCCTAAGTATGATCCTCAATCAGAGACAACGATCGTCAGCTGCCTCTGATTGGGAACCATACCAGGCCAACATAGACAATACAACATAGATTGCCCACCCTAGTCACACCCTGACCTAACCAAATAGAGAATAAAAAGGCTCTCTTAGGTCAGGGTGTGACACTAGTGCTCCGCGTCTCCTCATTTATCCTTTTTAACATGTTCAAATTAGCACTGTCAGAGTAAATCCGCTAACTCAACCTTTTGTCATTTTAATGCACCATTTTTTTTATTGCCTTTTCTGAAAATGTTCAAAATACACTGAAAACATCCAAAATACATAATCTATACAGCTAAAACAACACTTCGATGTCAAAACAAGTTGACATTAAAGTTTTTTAAAAAGTGTGTTTATCAGTTAACCAGATTTTGCTAACTGTTACTTTGGACCAAATCAAGACGTGAATATTCTTGGAATGATTTTTGTATTAATCATCTTAAATTACATCTCAATTTGTGATTAATTGTGAATAATCACAGCAAATCCTGCAATAAATTCGATTACACTTTTGAATAATTTATAATAAATAATAATAACGCAAAAAAATGAAAAGCCCTAGTTATAATTTACATTAAAATGTGAAAATGCACATGAGAAAGTGATGCGGACATGAGTTGGTTATGGTTGCTCATGGTCACGTGATGAGTTAGCCCTGCCTTCAACTTCAAAATGAGTCTTGTCCCTCTTGGTCTAATGGTCAAGACTTTAGCTTCTCTCCTGGGAGACCTGGATTATAATCCCACCGGTTACATAAATCCACATGTGAAATTTTTGATTTATTTTTTATTTGACCTTTATTTAACTAGGCAAGTCAGTTAAGAACAAATTCTTATTTACAATGACGGCCTAGGAACAGTGGGTTAACTGCCTTGTTCAGGGGCAGAACGACAGATTTGTACCTTGTCAGCTCGGGGATTTGAATTTACAACCTTCCGGTTACTAGTACAACTCTCTAAACACTAGGCTACCCTGCCGCCCCTGTGTAATGTCACATGTGAAATGTTGGGAAACCACGCGTCTGAGTCACGTGAATAATCCATGTCTTTCCCACATATTTTGTTTGCGTGAAAAATTCCGGTGAAACGTCCCACCGTGTCCAAAGACCACGTGTCTAACTCAGATGTTAATAAAGATCAGGTTTTTATATCTCCTGGAATGAAGGACTGACGCCATGTGTTAAGTTATATCCTTGCAAAAATAATTCCTCTGATATAAGACACCTCTGGCAGCCTTCAAATCCTTCTTTTCTTTTCCTCCTCTCTAGTCACTATCAACATCTGGACGACATACGAATGCATCAGGCTTATGGCGGTGAACAGTGGAGATGCGGGGGAAGGGAGCCTGTAGTAGAGCCTACTAAAATTGGTTTGGTAGTGTTTCCATTATGGAACTACAAAGTATTCAATATCTTTTAACCTGCTCAAAAGCAGCAGATGGCTTTCATCAGCGTGAAAGAGACTTGGGCTGTGGGGCTTGTTATGTGCAGTGCTATATTTCTCTGTCTCCAATCTCAGTTTCTTTCGGAGGGGGACTGTCAAGACAGAAACTGTCCCGCCACCTGACTTCCTGTCTCTCTTCTCACTTCCTGCTTGGCCTGTTTCCAGTCCCACCGTATCGCTCTAGAGCCTCTGTCTCCATGGGGATGACAGCAGCAGCATCTGGGCACCAGTGTTCTGTATGCAATGTGTTCAAATGTTGTTCTGAGAAGGATTTGTTCAAGGTGTTCACAAGTCTGTGTGCTCAGACAAACAATAAACTTCCAGCATTCTCCTTTATTAGAGATCAAACAGGTTGTGTATTTGTGTGTGTGTGTGTGTGTGTGTGTGTGTCTTTGAAAGAGTTCTACAGGCCATGAAGGGTTATCTGTGACGTCTGTGTCTTCCTCTCTCTATCCCCACTGTGACCCAGCCAGGGAGGAAGTCACAGAGCTTGCAATCCATGTGTGCGTGTGTGTGTGTACGTGAGTGTGCGTGTCTGTGTGTGTGCGTGCGTGCGTGCGTGCGTGTGTGTGTGTGTGTGTGTGAGAGAGAGTCAGTAGAGGCTGCTGAGTAGAGGACAGCCCATCCTTCCCAATTAAGGTGCCACCAACCTCCTGTGGTATGAGTATGAGTTCAGCTCCAGCTAAAGCTTTTCAGCATTGACCTACTTTTATGAGAACTCAGTAGAGAGTGGTTGTGTCAAACAGTTTCCTGTGCCAGAACTTTAACCCAGAAACATACGTCTGGGACAAGGCCCTGCCAGATAGCGTGAGAATAGAAGATCTCTGGTGCTGGGATGGAACAATCAGGGACTGACACAGCTAAGCAGGGACTGACAACGCTTACCACTGGTGGTTTGCCTCTGAAGCTAGGCAGGGTCAGTCCTGGTTTGTCCCTGGATGCAATACCAAATGTAGCTGGAAGTGATGAAACATAAAACTGTAAAAAATAAACCTGGGGGAAAAAAATCCCATCTTGGGGATTTTTTTTCACAAGAGAAAAACGTGAAAAATGTACGTGTCTGAAAATCTAATGTGTCTGACTAATTGTATTTATTCATTCACATGTAAACATTTTCCCATTCTTACTAATCTGCTGGAGAACCAGTTTGGATTTAAGTAAACGTTTTGTATGACTGAAGCCTTTAGTGAGAGGTCCAATGCTTTAATATTTAATACTTTCTGCCCTCCGAAATCATATTCATTATATAAATAGCCCTGTTTAATTTGTCTGGCTTGCTGTTCCAGATAAATAAAGTGGATTTTTTTCTTTGCTCATATAATTTCAAAAACAAGTCGTTAGGGTTTAGGCAGGGCCATAAGTAAACAGGTAAACTGGGATATGACTAAACAATTAGTCAGAGTGATTTTTTCACAACTAAACAGGTGTCCTTTCCATGGTAGCAAGATCTTATCTAAAAAATGTTTTTATCTAGATCCTCTATGACGCCGTGGAGGGATCCAAATTGTGGATTTAAAAGAAAACATGAATCATCAGCGTACAATGACACCTTTGTTTTTAAGCCCTGGATTTCTAGCCCCGTGATATTATTGTTTCATAGCTAACATTTCAATGGCCATAACAAATAGATATGCTGATAATGGACAACCTTGTTTTACACAATTTAATACTTTCTGAGAAGTAGCCATTATTGACTATTTTCCAACTAGGGTTATTTTCCAACTAGGGTTACTTTACAAGGCATTCGGGAAGTTGATTGTAGTCCACCTGTGATAAATTCAATTGATTGGACATGATTTGGAATGGCCCAAACCTGTCTGTATAAGGTCACACAGTTGACAGTGCATGTCAGAGCAAAAACCAAGCCATATGAGGTCGAAGAAATTGTCCATAGAGCTCTGAGGGAGGATTGTTTCGAGGCACAGATCTGGGGAAGTCCACCAGAAAATGTCTGCAGCATTTGGTATTTGGTATTTTATTAGGATCCCCATTAGCTGTTGAAAAAGCAGCAGCTACTCTTCCTGGGGTCCACATAAAACATGAAACATGACATAATACAGAACATCATTAGACAAGAACAGCTCAAGGACAGAACTACATACATTTAAAAAAAAAGGCACATGTAGCCTACATATCAATACATACACGCAAACTATCTAGATCAAATAGGGGAGAGGCGTTGTGCCATGAGGTGTTGCTTTATCTGTTTTTGAAACCACGTTTGCTGTTTATGGAAGGAAGTTCCATACAATAATGGCTCTATAAAATACTGTACGCTTTCTTGAATTTGTTCTGGATTTGGGGACTATGAAAAGACCCCTGGTGGTATGTCTGATGGGGTAAGTGTGTGTGTCAGAGCTGTGTGTAAGTTGAATATGCAAACAATTTGGGATATCCAACACATTCATGTTTCTTATAAAAATAAGAAGAGATGCAGTCAGTCTCTCAACTCTTATCCAAGAGAGACTGGTATGTATAGTATTTATATCAGCCCTCTGATTACAATGAAGAGCAAGACGTGCAGCTCTGTTCTGGGCTGTAGCTCCTTGCAGCACTTGAACACACGACTGGACAATAATCAAGATAAGACAAAACTAGAGTCTGCAGGA
The DNA here is from genome assembly GCF_013265735.2 of Oncorhynchus mykiss. Classification (NCBI taxonomy): domain Eukaryota; kingdom Metazoa; phylum Chordata; class Actinopteri; order Salmoniformes; family Salmonidae; genus Oncorhynchus; species Oncorhynchus mykiss. Next base: position 28,452,567 of record NC_048583.1, on the reverse strand, counting down.
CTTGCTTTTTGGAGTGTGGTGTCAAAAAGAGCATATTTTTATTACGGACAGACCTCTCCCCATCTTTACAACCATTGAATCCATATGTTTTGACCATGACAGTTTACAATCTAAGGTAAAACCAAGTAATTTAGTCTCCTCAACTTGTTCCACAGCCACACCATTCATTACCAGATTCAGCTCAGGCTTAGAGCTTAAGGAATGATTTGTACCAAATACAATGCTCTTAGTTTATTACTGGCCACCCATTCCAAAACGGACTGCAACTCTTTGTTAAGGGTTTCAGTGACTTAATTAGCTGTAGTTGCTGATGCATATATAGTTGAATCATCAGCATACATGGACACACATGCTTTGTTTAATGCCAGTGAAAGGTCATTGGTAAAAATATAAAAGAGTAGAGGGCCTAGAGAGCAGCCCTGTGGTACACCACAATTGACGTGTTTTACATTATCTCTAGCTTCCATTAAAGATGACCCTCTGAGTTCTATTAGATAGATATCTCTGAATCCACAATATGGCAGAGGTTGAAAAGCCAAAACACATACGTTTTTCCAACAACAGTTTATGGTCAATAATATTGCTCCCACAATCTTCTTATTATCAATGTCTTTCAACCAATCATCAGTCATTTGTGTCAGTGCAGTACATGTTGAGTGCCCTTCTCCAGAAGCATGCTGACAGTCTGTTGTTAATTTGTTTACAGAGAAATAGCATTGTATTTGGCCAAACATCATTTTTCCAACAGTTTGCTAAGAGCTAGCAGCAAGCTCATAGGTCTGCTGTTAGAACCAGTAATGGCTGCTTTACCACTCTTGGGCAGCGGAATTACTTTGGCTTCCCTCCAGGCCTGAGGACAAAGACTTTCCTCTAGGCTCAGATTAAAGATATGACAGATAGGAGTCGCTATAGAGTCAGCTACCATCCTCAGTAGATTTCCATCTAAGCTGTCAATGTCATTATTGATCGCTAACCATACTTTTTCCACCTCTCCCACACTAACTTTACAAAATTCAAACTTGCTATGCTTTTCTTTCATAATTATTTTTAATGCATGAAAACAATTGCTCACTGTTTGTTGTTGGCATTTTCTGCCTAAGTTTGCTAACTTTGCCAATGAAGTTATCATTAAAATAATTGTTAATATCAAATTATTTTGTGATGAATAAGACATCTGATTCGATTAGTGATTTCTCTTTCTGTTCATAATTTCATTTAAAGTACTCCAAAGTTTTTTTCCATCATTCTTCATATCATTGATCTTGGCTTCATAATACAGTTTCTTCTTATTTTTATTGAGTTTAGTCACATAATTTACATAATTTCTCAATTTGCAGTAAATTAGCCAGTCAGATGTGCAGCCAGACTTATGCGCCACTCCTTTTGCCCCATCTCTTTCAACCATACAGTTTTTCAATTCCTCATCAATCCATGGAGCCTTAACAGTTCTAACAGTCAGTTTTTTAACAAGTGCATGTTTAGCAATAATTGGAAGAAGCAATTTCATAAATCCATTAAATGCAGTGTCTGGATGCTCCTCATTAATCACATTAGACCAACACATATTTTTACATCATCCACATAAGTCACAGCAAAATATTTTGTATGATCTCTTATACAGTATTTTAGGCCCAGCTATTGAAACTTTGTCTTTCCTGGATATAGCCACTATATTGTGATCACTGCATCCAATGGGTGTGGATACAGCTTTAGAACAAAGTTCTACAGTATTAGTAAAAATGTGATCTATACATGTGGATGTTCTGGTTCCTGTAGTGTTTGTAAACACCCTGGTAAGTTGATTAATAACCTGAACCAGATCACAGGCACTGGTTAGTGAGAAGCATCCTCTTGAGCAGACAGCTTGATGAAAACCAGTCAATATTCAGGTCCCCAAGAAAGTAAACCTCTCTGTTTACATCACATACGCTATCAAGCATTTCACACATATTATTTAGATACTGACTGTTAGCACTTGCTGGCCTATAGCAACACCCCAAAAAGAAAAGGCTTTAGTGAACCTGCAACAACAACACTTCAATAACACTTGACATAAGATCTCCTCTAAGCATTACAGGGACATGGCTCTGAATATATACAGCAACACCTCCCCCATAAGTATTTCTGTATCTTCTATAGATGTTATATCCTTGTATTGCTACTGTTGTATCACCAAATTAATTATCAAGTAAGTCTCAGAAATGGCTAATATATGAATGTTATCTGACGTTAGCAAGTTATTGATTTCACAAACCTTATTTCTAAGGCTACATGTATTAATATGGGCTATTTTCAGCCATTTCCTGGGTAGCTTATCAAAGATAGACATAATACTGAAAAGAGCAGACAAAGCAAGAGAAAAAATATACATTCAGCAGTCCATTAATCAGTTGGTGTGTGTGTGTGTGTGTGTGTGTGTGTGTGTGTGTGTGTGTGTGTGTGTGTGTGTGTGTGTGTGTGTGTGTGTGTGTGTGTGTGTGTGTGTGTGTGTGTGTGTGTGTGCTGCGTTGTTGAAGCTTTGAACCCATAGGCTTGACTCTCTCATAGCTTCCAGGCTTCTGGGAGGGAGGTTAGACAATGAGCCTGTCATAGCAGATGAAAGCAATGTAAGCAATGGCTCTGGCAGCTTTCATGGCTGGGATCAGTTCTTTCCTCTTCTGGCGCACAGCTTCAGGATAGTCCGCGTTGAACTACAACTTCATTGCCTCAATGGTACACTATTCCCTACATAGTGTTTCTCTCAGATGGTGGCTCACACATACAACAGGCCAGTCTGCAACACTCACCATATCTTATCTAGCTAGGCCTTCTGAGCATGTTTGTGTGATCATAACTTATTTTCAATGGTCAATTGTGTGATCATATCACATCGTCCAGAACAGCTACCTTGTCCTTGACCTCAGGAACTTGACCTCAGGAACTTGACCACTGTCGGCCTGGGCCTGTCACGGTGGTGGGTTTTCCAGTCCTGTGGGCGTGCTCCACCTCAATCTTCCGGTGGTCCATCTTCAATTTCTCAAAGATCATTGAAGGTCCCCAATAACACAGTGTCATCCACCATTCTTAATAAAGGGAAGAAGTTTGGAACCACCAAGACTCTTCCTAGAACTGGCCACCCAGCCAAACTGAGCAATCGAGAGAAAAGTGTATTGGTCAGGGACCAAGAAACCGATGGTCACTGACAGAGCTCCAGAGTTCCTCTGTGGAGATGGGACAACCTTCCAGAATGACAACCATCTCTGCAGCACTCCACCAATCAGGCTTTTATGGTTGAGTGGCCATATGGAAGCCACTCCTCAGTATGAGTCACATTACAGTCGCTTGGAGTTTACTAAAAGGCACCTAAAGGACTCTCAGACCATAAGAAACAAGATTCTCTGGTCTGATGAAAACAAGATTGAACTCTGTGGCCTGAATGCCAAGCGTCACGTCTGGAGAAAACCTTGCACCCTCTCCGGTGATGCACGGTGGTGGCATCATCATGCTGTGGGGATGTTTTTCAGTGGCAGGGACTGGGAGACTTGTCAGGATCGAGGGAAAGATGAACGGACAAAATACAGAGAGATCCTTGATGAAAACCTGCTCCAGAGCGCTCAGGACCTCAGACTGGGGGCAAAGGTTCACCTTCCAAGAGGACAACTACCTTAAGCACACAGCCAAGACAACGCAGGAGTGGCTTTGGGACAAGTCTCTTAATGTCCTTGAGTGGCCCAGCCAGAGCCCGGACTTGAACCCGATCTAATATCTCTGGAGAGACCTGAAAATAGCTGTCCAGAGACGCTCCACATCCAACCTGACAGAGCTTGAGAAGATTTGTGGAGAAGAATGGAGATACTCCCCAAATTCAGCTGTGCCAATTTTGTAGCGTCATACCCAAGAAGACTCAAGGCTGTAATCGCTGCCAGAGGTGCTTCAACAAAGTACTGAGTAAAGGGTCTGAATAGTTATGTAAATGTGATATTTCAGTTTTTTATTTTGAATACACTTGCAAAAATGTCTTTTTTTTTTTTTTGCTTTGTCATTATGGGGTATTGTGTGTCAATTGATCCGGATTGATCAAAATTCAAGGGTTGTGAATACTTTCTGAATGCACAGTGCATAACTTTAACCCATTGTATAAGAGATTCTCCGAAATTGCCATAGTCCAGACATTTATACAGTGGGGCAAAAAAGTATTTAGTCAGCCACCAATTGTGCAAGTTCTCCAACTTAAAAAGATGAGAGAGGCCTGTAACTTTCATCCTAGGTACACTTCAACTATGACAGACAAAATGAGAAAAAAAATCCAGAAAATCACATTGTAGGATTTTTAATGAATTTATTTGCAAATTATGGTGGAAAATAAGTATTTGGTCAATAACAAATGTTTATCTCAATACTTTGTTATATACCCTTTGTTGACAATGACAGAGGTCAAACGTTTTCTGTAAGTCTTCACAAGGTTTTCACACACTGTTGCTGGTATTTTGGCCCATTCCTCCATGCAGATCTCCTCTAGAGCAGTGATGTTTTGGGGCTGGTGCTGGGCAACACGTACTTTGATCTGGAGACTGGCTAGGCCACTGTCATGCTGAAAGACCCAGCCACGTTTCATCTTCAATGCCCTTGCTGATGGTAGGCTTTGTTACTTTGGTCCCAGCTCTCTGCAGGTCATTCACTAGGTCCCCCCGTGTGGTTCTGGGATTTTTGCTCACCGTTCTTGTGATCATTTTGACCCCACGGGGTGAGATCTTGCGTGGAGCCCCAGATCGAGGGAGATTATCAGTGGTCTTGTATGTCTTCCATTTCCTAATAATTGCTCCCACAGTTGATTTCTTCAAACCAAGCTGCTTACCTATTGCAGATTCAGTCTTCCCAGCCTGGTGCAGGTCTACAATTTTGTTTCTGGTGTCCTTTGACAGCTCTTTGGTCTTGGCCATAGTGGAGTTTGGAGTGTGACTGTTTGAGGTTGTGGACAGGTGTCTTTTATACTGATAATAAGTCCAAACAGGTGCCATTAATACAGGTAACGAGTGGAGGACAGAGGAGCCTCTTAAAGAAGAAGTTACAGGTCTGTGAGAGCCAGAAATCTTGCTTGTTTGTAGGTGACCAAATACTTATTTTCCACCATAATTTGCAAATAAATTCATTAGAAATCCTACAATGTGATTTTCTGGATTTTTTTTTCTAATTTTGTCTGTCATAGTTGAAGTGTACTTATGATGAAAATTACAGGCCTCTCTCATCTTTTTAAGTGGGAGAACTTGCACAATTGGTGGCTGACTAAATACTTTTTCGCCCCACTGTATGCATAAAAGGGTGGGAAAATCATTCGTGTAAATTACAGGATGCTTTATATTGGTGTTGTAATGTGCTGAGCTGAGCTCTCCAATTCCCCTAACCCTAATCCCCACCACTATCCCATCCCTCCCCCATATAGTTGACGGGCTCTCTGTGTCTTCCAGCTTTCTGGGTCTTGGGCACAGAGCTACATCATGGAAAACCTGCATCATTACCAGTTACCACACTGAGTCTGGCAGTCTCACACACAATCACACACACACACACGCACACACGCACACACACACGCACGCACACACACACACACACACACACACACACACACACACACACACACACACACACACACACACACACACACACACACACACACACACACACACACACACACACACACGCACACACGCATGCACACACACACACACAGTCATTATCGCCGGGGAGACGAGACGTAAAGGAACACAGGTCTTTATGTTTAGTTCAGCCCCAGCATCAGACCGTTCTGTCCCCCTGTCTGTCTTTCAGACCTTGCTCTGGTACTTCCTGTCCCAGGGTGTGTATGTGTGTGTGTTGAGTGGTGTTCTGTGGGCCGGTCAGTGTAATGAGCAGCTCTCCTCACTGAGCCAGGTTTAACCAGGTTTATGGGGCTCTGCCAGCTTCAGTCCTTCACACACGCACAGACACACACTCACACACACACATACATACACAGACGGCTGCCAGCGTCAGTCATTAAGACACGCTCATAATTGCCCTTTCCAGCCAAAAACCCAAAGCTGAAACATCTGCTGGGCCCTGTACCCTCCTTACCCTTTTCTTCTCTTCCGCCCATCACCCTACAATGAAGAACCACTATGCCCCAAGAGCACCACCACCTCTTTACCCCCAGACAACCACTACTAAACCCCCATCAACCTCCCATAGCAACCTTTCCCAGACTGCTCTTTAAGTGTCATCCTATCACCATGGTAACGCATCTCACCAGATTGAGGACTAGCTGCCACTATTGGCACCCACTGCACTCTTCTCCTACTATTGGCACCCTCTTCTCCTACTATTGGCACCCTCTTTTCCTACTATTGGCACCCTCTTCTCCTACTATTGGCACCCACTGGACTCTTCTCCTACTATTGGCACCCTCTTCTCCTACTATTGGCACCCATTGGACTTTTCTCCTACTATTGGCACCCTCTTTTCCTACTATTGGCACCCCCTTCTCCTACTATTGGCACCCACTGGACTCTTCTACTACTATTGGCACCCTCTTCTCCTACTATTGGCACCCTCTTCTCCTACTATTGGCACCCACTGGACTTTTCTCCTACTATTGGCACCCTCTTTTCCTACTATTGGCACCCTCTTCTCCTACTATTGGCACCCACTGGACTCTTCTCCTACTATTGGCACCCTCTTCTCCTACTATTTCCACCCTCTTCTCCTACTATTGGCACCCACTGGACTCTTCTCCTACTATTGGCACCCTCTTCTCCTACTATTGGCACCCATTGGACTTTTCTCCTACTATTGGCACCCTCTTTTCCTACTATTGGCACCCCCTTCTCCTACTATTGGCACCCACTGGACTCTTCTACTACTATTGGCACCCTCTTCTCCTACTATTGGCACCCTCTTCTCCTACTATTGGCACCCACTGGACTTTTCTCCTACTATTGGCACCCTCTTTTCCTACTATTGGCACCCTCTTCTCCTACTATTGGCACCCACTGGACTCTTCTCCTACTATTGGCACCCTCTTCTCCTACTATTTCCACCCTCTTCTCCTACTATTGGCACCCACTGGACTCTTCTCCTACTATTGGCACCCTCTTTTCCTACTATTGGCACCCACTGGACTCTTCTCCTACTATTGGCACCCTCTTCTCCTACTATTGGCACCCACTGCACCCTTCTCCTAGTAGGCCTGTCCCCACTCACACACACCACAGACCCCTTCCCTTTTTCCACATGTTGTTACGTTACAGCCTTATTCTAAAATGAATTAAACAAATAAAAATCCTCATAAATCTACACACAATACCCCATAATGACAAAGCAAAAACCGATTTTTTTGTAAATGAATAAAAAAATACGAAACGGAAATATCACATTTACATAAGTATTCAGACCCTTTACACAGTACTTTGTTGAAGCACCTTTGGCAGGGATTACAGCCTCAAGTCTTCTTGGGTATGACGCTACAGGCTTGGAACACCTGTATTTGGGGAGTTTCTCCCATTCTTTTCAGCAGATCCTCTCAAGCTCTGTCAGGTTGGATGGGAAGGGTCTCTGGACAGCTATTTTCAGGTCTCTCCAGAGGTATTCGATCGATTTCATGTCCGGGCTCTGGCTGGGCCACTCAAGGACATTCAGAGACTTGACTAGTCTCCCAGCCCCTGCCGCTGAAAAACATCCCCACACCACCATGCTTCATCGTAGGGACGGTGCCAGGTTTCCTCCAGATGTGACTTTTGGCATTCAGGCCAAAGAGTTCAATCTTGGTTTTATCAGAGCAGAGAATCTTGTTTCTCATGGTCTGAGAGTCTTTAGGTGCCTTTTGGCAAACTCCAAGCGGGCTGTCATGTGCCTTTTACTGAGGAGTCACTTCCGTCTTGCGAGTCTACAATAAAAGGCCTGATTGGTGGAGTGCTGCAGAGATGATTGTCCTTCTGGTAGGTGCTCCCATCTCCACAGAGGAACCCATCGGGTTCTCGGTCACCTCCATTACCAGTTTGGCCAGGCGGCCAGCTCTAGGAAGAGTCTTGGTGGTTCCAAACTAATTACATTTACGAATAACGGAGGCCATTTTGTTCTTGGGGACCTTCAATGCTGCAGAAATGTTTTGTTACCCTTTCCCAGATCTGTGCTTCAACGCAATCCTGTCTCAGCGCTCTACAGACAATTCGTTCAACCTTATGGCCTGGTTTTTGCTCTGACATTTTCTTTCAACTGTGGGACCTTTTATACACAGGTGTGTGCCTTTCCAAATCATGTCCAATCAATTTGAATATACCACAGGTGGACTCCAATCAAGTTGTAGAAACATCTCAAGGATGATCATTGGAAAGGATGCACCTGAGCTCAATTTAGCAAAGGGTCTGAATACTTATGTAAATAAGGTATTTCTGTTGTTTATTTTTAATACATTTGCAAAGATTTCTAGGAACCTGTTTTCGCTCTGTCATTATGGGGTATTGTTGAGGATCGCTGAGGATTCAAATAAAAATTTTTTTTTTTTAGAATAAGGCTGTAACGCAACAACATTTAGAAAAAGTCAAGGGGTCTGAATACTTTCCGGACTCTGACATTGCTCGTCCTAGTATTTCTATATTTCTTAATTCCATTATTTTACTTTTTTTGGATTTGTTTGTATTGTTGTCTGTTCTTGGATATTACTGCACTGTAGGAGTTAGGAACACAAACATTTCGCTACACCCGCAATAACATCTGCTAAATATGTGTAGGCAGCCTTCCTCAAGTGCCAGACTAACTGCCTGATAATAACACCAAAGTGTCTGGTGCTAATCCTTCAGTGAGGAAGAGAGGAGGACAGCATGGGAGGGTAGAGGAGAGGAGAGGAGAGGAGAGGAGAGGCGAGGAGAGGAGAGGAGAGGAGAGGAGAGGAGAGGAGAGGAGAGGAGAGGAGAGGAGAGGAGAGGAGAGGAGAGGAGAGGAGGAGAGGAGAGGAGAGGAGAGGAGAGGAGACTTCATGCCCTTATGTTCCTTTTTTTATGGCCCATTTTACTAGGACTCTTTAAATATGCCCTTTAACCTCCAGCCTCTTTGTATTGCAGTGTGTTATGGAGTTCTATACTGTAATAAGCCATTCTTCTTCTGAAAACGTTCAATATCGCCTTCCCAGCCATTTTTTATCTTTACAAAGGCTCGGATAAATTCTGACCGGTAAATGTGTGACTAATATAATAATGTCACGATAAGAAAACAAAGCAAGAATACAAATGAACATTCAGTAGCCATAGAAACAAACAGGCAAACACAGTCTGTAGACTGACTGGTGACAGATTTGTTTTGTGGAGTCAGTGTGACAACAGTTAGTTTTGGAACAAACAGCATGGGCATCTGAGATTTCTGGCCTAACAGATAGTTCTTATGGCCATATTGTGCTGTTCATGTGTGTGGGCGTATCCCATTGATTACCTGGCTGGGAGGGAGATGGGTGGAAAGTGGAGGAAGAGGTAGATAGACAAGAGAGAAAGGGGGTGGGGTGAGAGCTGAGTGTGGTTTGTTCTGGGATGACTGGCCGTCAGAAGATGGATAGCGGGGGAGAGAGAAGGATGAAACACAGAGGGAGACAGGGACGGGAGCCGTGTGTGGTGGGTGAGAGCTGTTATAGCTCAGGGATGACTGGCGGGTCTAGCTTCCCCTCCCAGAGAGCCTGAAATTTCAGCGGCTGAAAATCGAGGCTAACAAACTATTTGGCTCTCAAAACAACCCCTCTGTGTGGTTTTCCCGCCCTGGTTTTTCTCCCCATTCCTCCATTGGTTACTTTAATAGAAAGCCATAACGCTGCAGATTTTGGCTAAACTGGTGCTGCTCATGTTATTATAGAGAGGAAATGTGATTACGTAAAAAATATTTATCTACAAACTCATTTCTAATGGTTAGAAAATGAAATTCACTCCGTCCACAAGGTTGATATTATGTATGAATTTCCCTCCACTGGGCTGGTATATTATGTTGAATCAGCAGTATGGTAACACAGCTGTTCTTAGTGCTTGCTGTGTGTCGCTCACGTGGCTGGTGTTATTTTCTGACTGCAGCCTTATTTAATCTGATCCGGGATCAGTCATGGAGCCGTGTTTTTGCAGGAAAGTGAGAGGTGCTGACGGGACAGTATAAGCCGAACCCCCTGGCGTACTGGCTGGCTGGCTGGCTGGCTGCTATCTGACTGAAGAGCAACAGGATGGAGAGAGCAAGAGAGAGAGAGAGAGAGACAGAGACAGAGATAGAGAGGGTTCGGTCCGTGTGGCCATTAGTAACTGGGGAGGTGTGGAGATGAGAGTTGCTTATGTGAGTGACAGACTAAGATTCAAACCCGGGTCTCCTGAACTGTGTAAGTCCGCTCGTGGAGTAAATGCAAGTCTTAGACAAGATTACTCATCACACAAGCATGGTTTCAAAACACTAGTGAAATAAAAAGTCTGAATCATGATTGGAAACGACAAGGTTGTAATGTCACTCCTTGGTCACCAGTATGGGCAGGTTTGGTCATTTGGGAGTTCCAGCCAGTCAGATGGTGTCCAACCCATGGCAGTAAAGTGTCAAGGCACACTATGAATCCAACATGAGCAGACATACTCATAGTATGAGTCAGACAGTAGTTGGCAGAGCCCTCAATCTACCAGATAGATAGATAGATAGATAGATAGATAGATAGATAGATAGATAGATAGATAGTCCATCTATTCTTCTAGTTGAATATGTCTTCTCAGTCAGCATTCAGGGGAAAATAATATGGGGGGAAACACTGCACTGTCGTTGTTTGGTTACCCCAACTCTTTCTCTCTCTATCCCATCCTCTCTTCTGTGATGAATGGAAGGTATACATTTTCTGTGGCCTCCCTGGGTCTCTCTCAGAGCTCCTCAGCAGCTGAACAAACAGCTCAGCCTTCCCTCCCCCCAGCCCCACTACCCAGACTCAGCCTGAGCCTGTCTTCCCCAGCCCTATACCTCAGTTCCCAGTCCCAGCTCCAGTCTCCCAGCCCCAGCTCCAGTCTCCCAGCCCCAGCACCAGCCACCCAAACATATCCCATCCCCAGCCCCAGCACCAGCCACCCAAACATATCCCATCTCCAGCCCCAGCCTGAGCTCTCTAGCACTGAAATCTGGCAGCAAATACCAGTAGGCCAATGCTCTCAAGACAAATGGCTTTGAGAACACGGGAGGGCTAGTAGTAGTTGTGGTGGTGAGTTGGACACGGAGGCTGGGCAGTATGGTACAGGCTGGTGGGGTGGATATGATTGGGTATTAGGGGAGTATGGTGAGGGCTGGTGGGGTGGATATGATTGGGTATTAGGGGAGTATGCTGAGGGCTGGTGGGGTGGATATGATTGGGTATTAGGGGAGTATGGTGAGGGCTGGTGGGGTGGATATGATTGGGTATTAGGGGAGTATGCTGAGGGCTGGTGGGGTGGATATGATTGGGTATTAGGGGAGTATGGTGAGGGCTGGTGGGGTGGATATGATTGGGTATTAGGGGAGTATGCTGAGGGCTGGTGGGGTGGATATGATTGGGTATTAGGGGAGTATGGTGAGGGCTGGTGGGGTGGATATGATTGGGTATTAGGGGAGTATGGTGAGGGCTGATGGGGTGGATATGATTGGGTATTAGGGGAGTATGGTGAGGGCTGGTGGGGTGGATATGATTGGGTATTAGGGGAGTATGGTTAGGGCTGGTGGGGTGGATATGATTGGGTATTAGGGGAGTATGGTGAGGGCTGGTGGGGTGGATATGATTGGGTATTAGGGGAGTATGCTGAGGGCTGAGGGGGTGGATATGATTGGGTATTAGGGGAGTATGCTGAGGGCTGGTGGGGTGGATATGATTGGGTATTAGGGGAGTATGGTGAGGGCTGGTGGGGTGGATATGATTGGGTATTAGGGGAGTATGGTGAAGGCTGAGGGGGTGGATATACTCTCAATGATCGGCTATGAAAAGCCAACTGACATTTACTCCTGAGGTACTGACTTGTTGAACACTCGACAGCTACTGTGATTATTATTATTTGACCATGCTGGTCATTTATGAACATTTGAACATCTTGGCCATGTTCTGTTATAATCTCCACCCGGCACAACCAGAAGAGGACTGGCCACCCTCATAGCCTGGATACTCTCTAGGTTTATGTAAATACATTTGATTTGATATGATTGGGGATTAGGGGAGTATGGTGAGAGCTGATGGGGTGGATATGATGGGGTATTAGGGGTGTATCGTGAGAGCTGGTGGGGTGGATATGATTGGGTATCAGGGGAGTATGGTGAGGGCTGGTGGGGTGGATATGATTGGGTAGCTGGGGAGTATGGTGAGAGCTGATGGGGTGGATATGATTGGGTAGCTGGGGAGTATGGTGAGAGCTGGTGGGGTGGATATGATTGGGTAGCTGGGGAGTATGGTGAGAACTGGTGGGGTGGATATGATTGGGTAGCTGGGGAGTATGGTGAGAGCTGATGGGGTGGATATGATTGGATAGCTGGGGAGTATGGTGAGAGCTGATGGGGTGGATATGATAGGGTAGGAGGGGTGGCAGGGTAGCCTAGTGGTTGCAAGTTGAGCTGACAAGGTACAAATCTGTCGTTCTCCCCCTGAACAGGCAGTTAACCCACTGTTCCTAGGCCGTCATTGAAAATAAGATGGCTGGAGGGGTGGTCTGGAGGGGATATGAACGGCTGGAGGGGTGGTCTGGTGGTCTAGTGGTCAGGTCAGGAAATGTAGAGTAAGGGACAGCTGTGGAGTCCTTTATATACATGCCATGGTCTCAGTTGGTCTCTGGGTTTTGTGGTAGGATGCAGTAAGCAGTGTAGATCTACTTTGAAGGCATTGCTCAAGAAGAGTGGAGAGGGAAAGGGATAATTGGCAGGATGGATATGTGAAGGAAAATAGATGGAGAAGGAGAGATAGAGAGGGAGAAAAGGAGAGACAGAGAGGGCAGGATTTATGGATCCAGGGAGCCGAGAGGGAGAGGGGGAGGACATGGATGGATGACAAGAACTAGATGGAAGGTGCGGTTTAAAAGAACCTCAGTCTGTGACGCAGGCTCTGCTCTCCAGGTGCTATATGGGTCTGGTCTGTCTGTGAGGATGTTCCCAGAATGCTGTGGTGCTGTGGTGAGGCGATTGTGTGGTTTAGAGGGTCTCAGTCCTCAGTCATGTGACGAGGAGTACAGGAGCATGTGTGTGTGTGTGTGTGTGTGTGTGTGTGTGTGTGTGTGTGTGTGTGTGTGTGTGTGTGTGTGTGTGTGTTATTAGTGTGTGTGTTATTAGTGTGTGTGTGTGTGTGTGTGTGGTGTGGCTGGTGGGAAATGATGTTAAAGGAACACACAGTAGAGCACTGGAGGCTTGACAGCTCCTTAACAATCTGCAGGCGGTGGTGTACACACACACACACACACACACACACACACACACACACACACACACACACACACACACACACACACACACACACACACACCAGCAGCCAGAACATTCCTCACACATCTGGCCCTGGCCGAGTCTGTCTGTCTGTCTGTCTCTCTCTCTCTCTCTCTCTCTCTCTCTCTCTTTCTATCTCTCTCTTTCTATCTCTCTCGTTTTCTCTCTCTCCCTCTCCCACTACCAACCATAATTACCAACAACCCCTCTGTTCTCCATTTCTCTATTTGATGATCCTCATATCCCCTCCTCCACTAGAATCATAAAAGTGTGCAGTGCTGAAATCGTCTTCTGGGGTCCTGATTTAGGAGGAAACTTATTGTGTCCATAAGAAAGTGCCATCCAGAAACGTGCCATTTAGTTAACACCATGTCAGGACATGACTCAGGACATGAAATACAAGGCCAACACAGGGATTGTGTTTGAGATACCCAGTGTGAGATGCAACAGATATAACATCTGAAAGCAATCCCAGAGTGAGGTTCATTCTCTGTTCAACATTGAATGTACACTGAGTGTCCAAAACATTAAGAACCCCTGCTCTTTCCATCACACAGACTGACCAGGTGAATCCATGTGAAGGCTTTGATCCCTTATTGATGTCACTTATTAAATCCACCTCAATCAGTGTAGATGAAGGGGAGGAGACGGGTTAAAGAGGGATTTTTAAGCCTCGAGACAGTTGAGACATGGATGGTGTATGTGTGCCATTCAGAGGGTGAATAGGCATGGCAAAATATTTAAGTGTCTTTGAACAGGGTATAGCAGTAGGTGACATGTGCACCGGTTTGAGTGTGTCAAGAATTGCAACGCTGCTGGGTTTCTCACCCTCAACCTTTTCCTGCTTGTATCAAGAACGATCCACCACCCAAAGAACATCCAGCCAACTGGACACAACTGTGGGAATGCTTTCGACACCTTGTAGTGTCCACATTTTTTGTACACTCAGTGTATAATACGTTCTATGTGTCATTCAGTGTTTTATTGTCTCATGACTCACATGGGAACTCAAGTGGAACCAGAACGGAGGAACATAGGGAAGCGTGGGAGTCTGATTATAGTTTTGGGTGAAGTAAAGGTCTTGGTGTGATAGTGATGGTGTGTGTCTGTGTGTATGTGTGTGTGTGTGTGTGTGTGTGTGTGTTTGTTTGTTTGTGTGTCTGTTTGTGTGTGTGTGGGGGGGGGGGGGTCAGAGAACGATGACTGGTTAGGAGATGGAGGGGTGACTGCGACTGTGTCAGGCACATGTTGGATTGCCGGCCCTGGCCCCAAACAGGAAATGAGGGCACATGAGCAGGAAGTGAGCGGCCTGACGCTTCATTCAGGAAGTAACGGCGCATGCATGGAGGAAGTGTCTTTGTTGCTGTTCCCTGCCAGGAAGCTATAGTTATAAAGTGTGAGGCTGTTTTTTTTTGAAGGAGTGTTTACTCCTGCTTTATCTGTAATCTTATGGCACCCCTCCCTCCCTCCCTCCCTCCCTCCCTCCCTCCCTCCCTCCCACTCGCCCTCCCACTCTCCTTCACTCACTCCCTCCCACCTTCCCTCCCTCCCTCCCTCCCTCCCACTCTCTCTCTCTCTCTCTCTCTCTCTCTCTCTCTCTCTCTCTCTCTCTCTCTCTCTCACTCTCTCTCTCTCTCTCTCTCTCACTCTCTCTCTCTCTCTCTCTCTCTCTCTCTCTCTCTCTCTCTCACTCTCTCTCTCTCTCTCTCTCTCTCTCTCTCTCTCTCTCTCTCTCCGCTCTGTCTGTATTCAATAGAAATGGAAATCTGCCCCCCACTTTCCTCTTCCCAGGTTCCACTCTGCTCCCCCCTCCCTCCGCTGTTGTCCCCCGTCTCCCTGCCCCACTCCCCCCATGAGGAGTCAGGATGTTTTGAGAAGAGGGATATTGCTCTTAATGGATTCCAAACACCACAAAAGTTTATTAGGAAGCTGGGCATTGTAAAAATGGGAGGAGGGGGGGGGGGGGGGGGGGGGGGGGGGGGGGGGGGGGGGGGGGGGGGGGGGGGGGGGGGGGGGGGGGGGGGGGGGGGGGGGGGGGGGGGGGGGGGGGGGGGGGGGGGGGGGGGGGGGGGGGGGGGGGGGGGGGAGGAGGAGAGAGGGAAGAATAGAAGGAGAATGGTGGAGAGTGGAGGAGGAGGCGAAATGTGGAGGAGAAGGAGGGGGGTAGTCGGGATGAGGGGGAAGGGGGAGGGCTTAGTTTTTGTTTTGCTTGGTTTTACAGAATATTTACATTAACCACCCTTGGGAAATCAGCTTCATATAACTTACTTGGTGGGGTTGGGTTTCATTTCTAGTCCCTTCAGCGGTGGTTTTTCGTTGTTTCTAATCTAATGAAATAGTGTATTTCTTCCCAATCTCTATTTGGGTCTGTTTTTGGGACAGTGGTACTGTTGATCCGGGTGGTTCTACCCTCCGGTTCATGGCCTACAGATATGTAGCAGGCCTAATGCAATGTATTTTAATAGAATGTAATGTTCAAATTAGATCAAAGTGGGAATGTACCGTAATAAAACAGGGAACTATGTATGACTTGATTTGAGTGTGTATGCGAATGCAGCTGTTGCTACTTCCATGCATGAATCTACATAATGACATTAGCAGTGGTTCTAGGAATTGTTTGTGAGCCTTCAGTGTGAATCAATGTGGATATCCATCAGACAGTGAGACAGTCGTTCATCATATTAGACAGTGAGACAGTGAGACAGTCATTCATCATATACGACAGATAAACAGTGAGACAGTCATTCATCATATACGACAGAAAGACAATGAGACAGCCATTCATCATATTAGACAGCAAGACAGTGAGACAGTCATTCGTCATATTAGACAGTAAGACAGTGAGACAGTCATTCATCATATACGACAGTAAGACAGTGAGACAGTCATTCATCATATACGACAGTAAGACAGTGAGACAGTCATTCATCATATTAGACAGAAAGACAATGAGACAGTGATTCATCATATACGACAGTCAGACAGTGAGACAGTCATTCATCACATTAGACTGTAATGAAAAGATTGAATTTAAGTGCAGTGGAGCCATGCCTTGAACCATGCAGTTGTCCTGGGTGATGTGATCTGAGCGTGTCAGTATTCATGGCCCTCCAGCCCTCCCTTGCCACTCATACCTCCCGTCCCATCGCTGTGTGGGGGTGTCCTATACCTGCGTCAGAGCATCTAATCGGGACTTCTCCTCACAAAGAGTCTCTTTGATGTGCAGGAGCTTCCTGCCTTGCTCCAAAAGGCTTGACTATGTACTAACCGCCCCCACTGAATGCATTAGGCTTTAATAGTGTTAATGATCGGAGCAGTAATCCTACAAGTCCCTTGCTCTGTTCTAGTTCTGCAGGTAACTATTGAGTTAGAGAGGAGATATGGAATATAGGCTACCAGGAACCAATGCCTTGCAATGCAATCCACTATATACATATTAACCGTTGGATCGTGATTCACTGTTTGTAGACAAACTGTGTGTGTGTATATGTATGTGGTATGTGTGTTGGTAGCCCCCCCCCCCCCCCCCCCCCCCCAACTCCCTTCCCTCTGCCAGGACCAGACTAGCCATTAAATCTCCTTTTCTTAAAGCTGATGACCCGTACGTGATGTGGGTGTGATGGGGGGTGGGGTCAGGGGGTCAATGTAGAGTGCTGGGGTTAAGGAGGGAGGAAGAAGGATGAGGAGGAGGGGGTAGGAAAAGGGAAAGAGATGAGATGGAAGGAGAGGAAGAGAGAGATGGGAGAGAAGGGGAGAAATAGGTAAGGAGAGAGGGATGAGAGCTGTGAGGGGAGGAAAATGAAGGAGAATGGGGAGGAAAGGTGAAACCAAGAGGAGAGTCGAGAGGAGGCGAGGAGCACTTGTCTTTCCACTAGTGTAATCCCTCTAATTTGGGATATTAAACTCCAATCCCCTGTTCCGGGGTCATCATCATCAGAGCCAACATTTCATTGGTCCCAAATTGCTCCCAGGTGTCCTACTGCTGAACACACAGGCATGCATACATGGAAAATAAGATTATTCAACACACACACACACACACACACACACACACACACACACACACACACAAACACGCACACACAAATGAACACACACACACACACACACACACACACACACACACACACACACACACACATTCACATCAAACACTCTCTCTCTCTCTCTCTCTCTCTCTCTCTGCTTAATATAGGAACACAGTTACACATTGTTTTACAGGCAAAAAGATGAAGGCCTGGACACAATATCATGGTAATCTCTAATAGGAACAGTAGATGTGTTATTTAACAGCAGTTTACCCGTGGTCTCTGGTCTGTGTTATTCTGACCCAGTTTGTTCTGAATGTTGTCGATCGTCTTTCCCCAACTGACAGACAGCAAGCCAAGGTCATATGTATATTGTGTATGTTAAAGGTGTGTTACAGATATGTTACAGGTGTGTGGATTGGAATAGAGGGACACATAGCTTGGAGCATTTTTGACACGCAATACCTAAATGCCAACAAGCCAAAAAAAGGCATTCCTTAGTGTCAGGAGTGTCAGGAGTCACAGGAGTCTCAGGAGTGTCAGGAGTCTCAGGAGTCTCAGGAGTCACAGGAGTCACAGGAGTCTCAGGAGTATCAGGAGTATCAGGAGTCTCAGGAGTGTCAGGAGTCACAGGAGTCTCAGGAGTGTCAGGAGTCTCAGGAGTGTCAGGAGTCTCAGGAGTATCAGGAGTCTCAGGAGTGTCAGGAGTGTCAGGAGTCTCAGGAGTATCAGGAGTCTCAGGAGTGTCAGGAGTCTCAGGAGTGTCAGGAGTGTAAGGAGTCTCAGGCGTGTCAGGAGTGTCAGGAGTCTCAGGAGTCCAGGAGTGTCCAGAGTCTCAGGAGTGTCAGGAGTGTCAGGAGTCTCAGGAGTCTCAGGAGTGTCAGGAGTCTCAGCAGTGTCAGGAGTCTCAGGAGTGTCAGGAGTGTCAGGAGTCTCAGGAGTCTCAGGAGTGTCAGGAGTCTCAGGAGTCTCAGGAGTGTCCGGAGTGTCAGGAGTGTCAGGAGTCTCAGGAGTCTCAGGAGTCTCAGGAGTGTCAGGAGTCTCAGGAGTGTCAGGAGTGTGATCTAGAGTGGAAATGTACAGTATATTGGTATCTGCCTAACTTCTAAAATGGACAACACCATTAAACCAAGTACAGTGTTGACTCCAGGACACAGACCAATCTAAATGTCAAAGTTGACATTCCAACATGACATTCCAAAGTGGTTTCCAACTGAACCCATGGTGAACAGAGGGGTGGAGAGAGCACTATTAAACCAAGGTGTAATGAAACTAAGTCACTTTACCATACGCAAGGGCGTGCACAGAAACTCATTCACACACAGTTGCTCTCTGTGTGTTTGTTTTGACAATAGAATGATTTTTTGGGGGGTAATCTGGATAACATGCCTTTCTGGTCACACAGGAGGTGAGTTTGGTGACTCCAGCAGCATCCCACACCCCTAAACCGACATCTACTTGTATTCTCTCTCTCCTTGTCCATCTCCTGCCCCTGTCACAGGTGGGATCTGAACCCCAGTCTCTCGCGCGAGGAACTAAAGTATTTACCACGAGGAAATTCCCCATTGGACTGAGGTTGACACAGATTTTGAAATTGCAGTCGGGGCTACATCACCATGGCAGTGTGATGCCAGGACAACAACCTCTCCCTAGACGTCAGCAAGATAAAGGAGCTGATCGACAGGAAACAGAGGGCTGAGCACGCCACCATCCACATCGATGGGGCTGTAGTGGAGCAGGTCGAGAGCTTCAAGTTCCTCGGTGTCCATATCACTGAGGAATTAACGTGGCCCACACACACCCACACAGTTGTGAAGAGGGCACGACAACACCCCTTCTACCTCAGTTGGCTGAAAAGATCTGGCATGGGCCCCTCAGATCCTCATGAAGTTCTACAGCTGCACCATTGAGAGCATCTTGACTGTCTGCGTCACCGCTTGGTACAATAACTGCAAGGCACGTACCCGAAAGGCGCATCAGAGGGTGATGAGTACGGCCCAATACATCATTGGGGCCGAGCTCCCTGCCATCCAGGACCTCTATACCAGGCGGTGTCCGAGGAAGATCCCCAAAAAATTCTAACACTCCAATCACCCAAGCCATTGGCTGTTGTCTCTGCAACCACGCCAAGTCTGGAACCAGCAGGACCCTGAACAGTTTCTAACCCCAAGCCAATAGATTGCTAAACGAGACTGCTAAATAGCTAATCAACTGGTTACCCGGACTGACTCTATACGCTGGACTCTACCCACACGCTCACACATACTGGGCTTACAATGACACCCCAACACACACACACACACACACACACACACACACACACACACACACACACACACACACACACACACACACACACACACGGCAACATAACATTCGCACACAAGCATACTGACGCCACACACTTTCACACACACTTTCACACTCACCACATACTCTGCTGCTACAACTCAGTCTGTAAATACACATGTTTGTTTAGTAGTTATTGTTGTTCTTTATCCACTGTGTATTTATTCCCCGTGTCACTATTTCTATTTCTTTGTTTTAGCTTTGTTATCTTTGTATTTAACTCTGCATTGTTGGAAAAGGACACTTCCCCTCTGTTATACAGTATGGGGTTAAAGGAGTGAGAGAGAGAGTTCACTTCTATCCACTCCTTCTGTCTGCCCCCCCTCCCCCCAGCAGATTATGGTTACTTTAGCGACCTAATGCACCACGGTATGACTGGCCCTTCCATTGGCCCTGTTCCCTCTACTCCGGCCCCTCCAGAGGAAACCCTTTGAAGGACCGTGTCAGGGAGGGGTAAGGAAATATTATTTTTGGCCATGGCCATCAGCCTCTGTCTGAGAGATGCAGTTGAGAAGATATGTGGTTTAACCTTCTTAAACATACAGACACCTACACACACACGCACATGCACACACATACACACACACTCTCTTCACACTTTGAATGAATGATGCTTGCAGAGGAAGAGCCTCACCACAGAAGACAGGCAAACAGACATCACACACTGTCCCCTATGTTTCCCCTTTGATCAAGATGGCCCCATACTGTACGGCTGCTGCCTTGTGTGCTCTGGCCCAACATTGCTATTTTGTGATTCTTTTGGCATTTATCTTGTAAACAAATGTATCCTCTATCATTTCCTATGATAGACAAAAAAACTTTTACCGGCACTGACCCTGTACATAGCTTCCTCGCTTATTTCTTATTTCTCGTGTTTAAAAAGTATTAAAAAGAGTTATACTTGTTTGACATTGAATTACTGTACTGTTGGGTTGAGCTCGCAAGTTAAGCACTTCACTCTACTTGTGCACGTGACAAATACAACGTGAACTTGAATTGTAGAGGAGGTTTCTGGACGCTGGAACGTGGAGTAGGGAAGGTGTGTAAGACTTGGTGACAGGGAGAGAGAGGGGACAATGGTCCTGCTGTGTAAGAATAGGAGCATGGTTGGGGACTCAAGGGTGGTAAAAGAGGATTTGGATGGCTTGGGGAGGCGTGGGGCGATGGGGGAGGGGAGGGGGGGGGGGGGGGGGAGGAGCCTATGGAAATGCAGATCGCTTCTTCAAATTCTATTGCCAGTCCCAGCTTTGATGTCAGCAAAGGAAGGTATTTTTTCATACAGACCAAACTTTCACCGCCTTTCTCTCTCTCTCCCTCCTCCCTCCCCTCCTTTCCTCTGTCTTTAGTCCCCCACTGCTCCTCTCACTCTTCTTCAACGGACCAAACAGACCCCCTACCCGTCTCCTTTCCTAACCACTCACTCTCTCCATTCATTCTTCCCTCCATCCCGCCATCCTTTTCTCCTCATTGCAGTTTGATGTGGTCCAGATGAATTGAACTGGATTAGACTGGACTGCACTGGTCACCAATGTATGCACTAGTAGAGACTCACATGACCTTAATACAGTGGTATTCAAACCAGTGGGGACCCCATTTTTTCAAACAGAATTTCTGGGGACACTATTTTTTTCAAAATGATTTATTGTGACCCCACCCCACCCCAGGTGCACCCGGTTCAGCTGCCTGTTGAACTGTTTCATGTGTCTGAAGGTACAAACTCTGCCTTCCCGGCGGACCTGAAAAGGAAATCAAGTGCACTGTAGGCCTACCGCTGACCAATCGGATGGCTCAGATGAACGTGACTGCAGTAACGTTCCAGGCTTAAGAAATCTACAGCAAATAGTGTGAGATTTCAAAACGTTTCAAACCCACGACTAGAGATACTGTCAACGAACACAGCAAAGAGCTGCATTTTTTTAATCACTGAGTTCACGTCTAAATTCTTACTCAACACTGTCAACACTTTGTATTCAACACTTTTATAAGCCATAAAATGCGCGTTCTTCCTATTTCCACGTTGAGAGGCGGACCCTCAGTGGAGGGACGTTGAGAGGCGGACCCTCAGTGGAGGGACGTTGAGAGGCGGACCCTCAGTGGAGGGACGTTGAGAAGGCGGACCCTCAGTGGAGGGACGTTGAGAGGCGGACCCTCAGTGGAGGGACGTTGAGAATGCGGACCCTCAGTGGAGGGACGTTGAGAATGCGGACCCTCGGTGGAGGGACGTTGAGAAGGCGGACCCTCGGTGGAGGGACGTTGAGAAGGCGGACTCTCAGTGGAGGGACGTTGAGAATGCGGACCCTCAGTGGAGGGACGTTGAGAGGCGGACCCTCAGTGGAGGGACGTTGAGAGGCGGACCCTCAGTGGAGGGACGTTGAGAGGCGGACCCTCAGTGGAGGGACGTTGAGAGGCGGACCCTCAGTGGAGGGACGTTGAGAATGCTGACCCTCAGTGGAGGGACGTTGAGAGGCGGACCCTCAGTGGAGGGACGTTGAGAGGCAGACCCTCAGTGGAGGGACGTTGAGAATGCGGACCCTCAGTGGAGGGACGTTGAGAATGCGGACCCTCGGTGGAGGGACGTTGAGAAGGCGGACTCTCAGTGGAGGGACGTTGAGAATGCGGACCCTCAGTGGAGGGACGTTGAGAGGCGGACCCTCAGTGGAGGGACGTTGAGAGGCGGACCCTCAGTGGAGGGACGTTGAGAGGCGGACCCTCAGTGGAGGGACGTTGAGAATGCGGACTCTCAGTGGAGGGACGTTGAGAGGCGGACCCTCAGTGGAGGGACGTTGAGAGGCGGACCCTCAGTGGAGGGACGTTGAGAATGCGGACCCTCAGTGGAGGGACGTTGAGAATGCGGACCCTCAGTGGAGGGACGTTGAGAATGCGGACCCTCAGTGGAAGGACGTTGAGATTGCGGACCCTCAGTGGAGGGACGTTGAGAATGCGGACCCTCAGTGGAGGGACGTTGAGAATGCGGACCCTCAGTGGAGGGACGTTGAGAGGCGGACCCTCAGTGGAGGGACGTTGAGAGGCGGACCCTCAGTGGAGGGACGTTGAGAATGCGGACCCTCAGTGGAGGGACGTTGAGACTGCGGACCCTCAGTGGAGGGACGTTGAGAGGCGGACCCTCAGTGGAGGGACGTTGAGAATGCTGACCCTCAGTGGAGGGACGTTGAGAGGCGGACCCTCAGTGGAGGGACGTTGAGAGGCGGACCCTCAGTGGAGGGACGTTGAGAATGCGGACCATCAGTGGAGGGACGTTGAGAATGCTGACCCTCAGTGGAGGGACGTTGAGAGGCGGACCCTCAGTGGAGGGACGTTGAGAATGCGGACCCTCAGTGGAGGGACGTTGAGAATGTGGACCCTCAGTGGAGGGACGTTGAGAATGCGGTCCCTCAGTGGAGGGACGTTGAGAATGTGGACCCTCAGTGGAGGGACGTTGAGAATGCGGACCCTCAGTGGAGGGACATTGAGAGGCGGACCATCAGTGGAGGGACGTTGAGAGGCGGACCCTCAGTGGAGGGACGTTGAGAATGCTGACCCTCAGTGGAGGGACGTTGAGAGGCGGTACTCAGTGGAGGGACGTTGAGAATGCGGACCCTCAGTGGAGGGACGTTGAGAATGCGGACCCTCAGTGGAGGGACTTGAGAATACGGACCCTCAGTGGAGGGACTTGAGAATGCGGACTCTCAGTGGAGGGACGTTGAGAGGCAGACCCTCAGTGGAGGTACGTTGAGAGGCAGACCCTCAGTGGAGGGACGTTGAGAATGCGGACCCTCAGTGGAGGGACTTGAGAATACGGACCCTCAGTGGAGGGACTTGAAAATGCGGACCCTCAGTGGAGGGACGTTGAGAATGCGGACCCTCAGTGGAGGGACTTGAGAATACGGACCCTCAGTGGAGGGACTTGAGAATACGGACCCTCAGTGGAGGGACGTTGAGAATGCGGACCCTCAGTGGAGGGACGTTGAGAGGCGGACCCTCAGTGGAGGGACGTTGAGAATGCGGACCCTCAGTGGAGGGATGTTGAGAATGCTGACCCTCAGTGGAGGGACGTTGAGAGGCGGTACTCAGTGGAGGGACGTTGAGAAGCGGACCCTCAGTGGAGGGACGTTGAGAATGCGGACCCTCAGTGGAGGGACTTGAGAATACGGACCCTCAGTGGAGGGACTTGAGAATGCGGACCCTCAGTGGAGGTACGTTGAGAGGCAGACCCTCAGTGGAGGGACGTTGAGAATGCGGACCCTCAGTGGAGGTACGTTGAGAGGCAGACCCTCAGTGGAGGGACGTTGAGAATGCGGACCCTCAGTGGAGGGACTTGAGAATACGGACCCTCTGTGGAGGGACGTTGAGAGGCGGACCCACAGTGGAGGGACGTTGAGAATGCGGACCCTCAGTGGAGGGACGTTGAGAATGCCGACCCTCAGTGGAGGGACGTTGAGACTGCGGACCCTCAGTGGAGGGACGTTGAGAGGCGGACCCTCAGTGGAGGGACGTTGAGAATGCTGACCCTCAGTGGAGGGACGTTGAGAGGCGGACCCTCAGTGGAGGGACGTTGAGAGGCGGACCCTCAGTGGAGGGACGTTGAGAATGCGGACCATCAGTGGAGGGACGTTGAGAATGCTGACCCTCAGTGGAGGGACGTTGAGAGGCGGACCCTCAGTGGAGGGACGTTGAGAATGCGGACCCTCAGTGGAGGGACGTTGAGAATGTGGACCCTCAGTGGAGGGACGTTGAGAATGCGGACCCTCAGTGGAGGGACGTTGAGAATGTGGACCCTCAGTGGAGGGACGTTGAGAATGCGGACCCTCAGTGGAGGGACATTGAGAGGTGGACCCTCAGTGGAGGGACGTTGAGAGGCGGACCCTCAGTGGAGGGACGTTGAGAATGCTGACCCTCAGTGGAGGGACGTTGAGAGGCGGTACTCAGTGGAGGGACGTTGAGAATGCGGACCCTCAGTGGAGGGACGTTGAGAATGCGGACCCTCAGTGGAGGGACTTGAGAATACGGACCCTCAGTGGAGGGACGTTGAGAGGCAGAGCCTCAGTGGAGGTACGTTGAGAGGCAGACCCTCAGTGGAGGGACGTTGAGAATGCGGACCCTCAGTGGAGGGACTTGAGAATACGGACCCTCAGTGGAGGGACTTCAAAATGCGGACCCTCAGTGGAGGGACGTTGAGAATGCGGACCCTCAGTGGAGGGACTTGAGAATACGGACCCTCAGTGGAGGGACTTGAGAATACGGACCCTCAGTGGAGGGACGTTGAGAATGCGGACCCTCAGTGGAGGGACGTTGAGAGGCGGACCCTCAGTGGAGGGACGTTGAGAATGCGGACCCTCAGTGGAGGGACGTTGAGAGGCGGTACTCAGTGGAGGGACGTTGAGAAGCGGACCCTCAGTGGAGGGACGTTGAGAATGCGGACCCTCAGTGGAGGGACTTGAGAATACGGACCCTCAGTGGAGGGACTTGAAAATGCGGACCCTCAGTGGAGGGACGTTGAGAATGCGGACCCTCAGTGGAGGGACTTGAGAATACGGACCCTCAGTGGAGGGACTTGAGAATACGGACCCTCAGTGGAGGGACGTTGAGAATGCGGACCCTCAGTGGAGGGACGTTGAGAGGCGGACCCTCAGTGGAGGGACGTTGAGAATGCGGACCCTCAGTGGAGGGATGTTGAGAATGCTGACCCTCAGTGGAGGGACGTTGAGAGGCGGTACTCAGTGGAGGGACGTTGAGAAGCGGACCCTCAGTGGAGGGACGTTGAGAATGCGGACCCTCAGTGGAGGGACTTGAGAATACGGACCCTCAGTGGAGGGACTTGAGAATGCGGACCCTCAGTGGAGGTACGTTGAGAGGCAGACCCTCAGTGGAGGGACGTTGAGAATGCGGACCCTCAGTGGAGGTACGTTGAGAGGCAGACCCTCAGTGGAGGGACGTTGAGAATGCGGACCCTCAGTGGAGGGACTTGAGAATACGGACCCTCTGTGGAGGGACGTTGAGAGGCGGACCCACAGTGGAGGGACGTTGAGAATGCGGACCCTCAGTGGAGGGACGTTGAGAATGCCGACCCTCAGTGGAGGGACGTTGAGACTGCGGACCCTCAGTGGAGGGACGTTGAGAGGCGGACCCTCAGTGGAGGGACGTTGAGAATGCGGACCCTCAGTGGAGGGACGTTGAGAGGCGGACCCTCAGTGGAGGGACGTTGAGAGGCGGACCCTCAGTGGAGGGACGTTGAGAATGCGGACCATCAGTGGAGGGACGTTGAGAATGCTGACCCTCAGTGGAGGGACGTTGAGAGGCGGACCCTCAGTGGAGGGACGTTGAGAATGCGGACCCTCAGTGGAGGGACGTTGAGAATGTGGACCCTCAGTGGAGGGACGTTGAGAATGCGGACCCTCAGTGGAGGGACGTTGAGAATGTGGACCCTCAGTGGAGGGACGTTGAGAATGCGGACCCTCAGTGGAGGGACATTGAGAGGCGGACCCTCAGTGGAGGGACGTTGAGAGGCGGACCCTCAGTGGAGGGACGTTGAGAATGCTGACCCTCAGTGGAGGGACGTTGAGAGGCGGTACTCAGTGGAGGGACGTTGAGAATGCAGACCCTCAGTGGAGGGACGTTGAGAATGCGGACCCTCAGTGGAGGGACTTGAGAATACGGACCCTCAGTGGAGGGACTTGAGAATGCGGACCCTCAGTGGAGGGACGTTGAGAGGCAGAGCCTCAGTGGAGGTACGTTGAGAGGCAGACCCTCAGTGGAGGGACGTTGAGAATGCGGACCCTCAGTGGAGGGACTTGAGAATACGGACCCTCAGTGGAGGGACTTCAAAATGCGGACCCTCAGTGGAGGGACGTTGAGAATGCGGACCCTCAGTGGAGGGACTTGAGAATACGGACCCTCAGTGGAGGGACTTGAGAATACGGACCCTCAGTGGAGGGACGTTGAGAATGCGGACCCTCAGTGGAGGGACGTTGAGAGGCGGACCCTCAGTGGAGGGACGTTGAGAATGCGGACCCTCAGTGGAGGGACGTTGAGAGGCGGTACTCAGTGGAGGGACGTTGAGAAGCGGACCCTCAGTGGAGGGACGTTGAGAATGCGGAACCTCAGTGGAGGGACTTGAGAATACGGACCCTCAGTGGAGGGACTTGAGAATGCGGACCCTCAGTGGAGGGACGTTGAGAGGCGGTACTCAGTGGAGGGACGTTGAGAAGTGGACCCTCAGTGGAGGGACATTGAGAATGCGGACCCTCAGTGGAGGGACTTGAGAATACGGACCCTCATTGGAGGGACTTGAGAATGCGGACCCTCAGTGGAGGGACGTTGAGAGGCGGACCCTCAGTGGAGGGACGTTGAGAATGCGGACCCTCAGTGGAGTGACTTGAGAATACGGACCCTCAGTGGAGGGACTTGAAAATCCGGACCCTCAGTGGAGGGACGTTGAGAATGCGGACCCTCAGTGGAGGGACTTGAGAATACGGACCCTCAGTGGAGGGACTTGAGAATACGGACCCTCAGTGGAGGGACGTTGAGAATGCGGACCCTCAGTGGAGGGACGTTGAGAGGCGGTTCCTCAGTGGAGGGACGTTGAGAATGCGGACCCTCAGTGGAGGGATATTGAGAATGCTGACCCTCAGTGGAGGGACGTTGAGAGGCGGTACTCAGTAGAGGGACGTTGAGAAGCGGACCCTCAGTGGAGGGACGTTGAGAATGTGGACCCTCAGTGGAGGGACTTGAGAATACGGACCCTCAGTGGAGGGACTTGAGAATGCGGACCCTCAGTGGAGGGACGTTGAGAGGCGGACCCTCAGTGGAGGGACGTTGAGAATGCGGACCCTCAGTGGAGGGACGTTGAGAGGCGGACCCTCAATGGAGGGACGTTGAGAATGCGGACCCTCAGTGGAGGGACGTTGAGAATGCGGACCCTCAGTGGAGGGACGTTGAGAGGCGGACCCTCAGTGGAGGGACGTTGAGAATGCGGACCCTCAGTGGAGGGACGTTGAGAATGCGGACCCTCAGTGGAGGGACGTTGAGAGGCGGACCCTCAGTGGAGGGACGTTGAGAATGCGGACCCTCAGTGGAGGGACTTGAGAATGCGGACCCTCAGTGGAGGGACGTTGAGAATGCGGACCCTCAGTGGAGGGACTTGAGAATGCGGACCCTCAGTGGAGGGACGTTGAGAATGCGGACCCTCAGTGGAGGGACGTTGAGAATGCGGACCCTCAGTGGAGGGACGTTGAGAGGCGGACCCTCAGTGGAGGGACGTTGAGAGGCGGTACTCAGTGGAGGGACGTTGAGAATGCGGACCCTCAGTGGAGGGACATTGAGAGGCGGACCCTCAGTGGAGTTACGTTGAGAGGCGGACCCTCAGTGGAGGGACGTTGAGAATGCGGACCCTCAGTGGAGGGACTTGAGAATGTGGACCCTCAGTGGAGGGACGTTGAGTGGCGGACCCTCAGTGGAGGGACGTTGAGAGGCGGACCCTCAGTGGAGGGACGTTGAGAGGCGGACCCTCAGTGGAGGGACGTTGAGAATGCGGACCCTCAGTGGAGGGACGTTGCGAATGCGGACCCTCAGTGGAGGGACATTGAGAGGCGGACCCTCAGTGGAGGGACGTTGAGAGGCGGACCCTCAGTGGAGGGACGTTGAGAGGCGGACCCTCAGTGGAGGGACGATGAGAGGCGGACCCTCAGTGGAGGGACGTTGAGAATGCGGACCCTCAGTGGAGGGACGTTGAGAATGCGGACCCTCAGTGGAGGGACGTTGAGAATACGGACCCTCAGTGGAGGGACTTGAGAATACGGACCCTCAGTGGAGGGACTTGAGAATACGGACCCTCAGTGGAGGGACGTTGAGAATGCGGACCCTCAGTGGAGGGACGTTGAGAGGCGGACCCTCAGTGGAGGGACGTTGAGAATGCGGACCCTCAGTGGAGGGATGTTGAGAATGCTGACCCTCAGTGGAGGGACGTTGAGAGGCGGTACTCAGTGGAGGGACGTTGAGAAGCGGACCCTCAGTGGAGGGATGTTGAGAATGCGGACCCTCAGTGGAGGGACTTGAGAATACGGACCCTCAGTGGAAGGACTTGAGAGGCGGACCCTCAGTGGAGGGACGTTGAGAATGCGGACCCTCAGTGGAGGTACGTTGAGAGGCAGACCCTCAGTGGAGGGACGTTGAGAATGCGGACCCTCAGTGGAGGGACTTGAGAATACGGACCCTCAGTGGAGGGACTTGAAAATGCGGACCCTCAGTGGAGGGACTTGAGAATACGGACCCTCAGTGGAGGGACTTGAGAATACGGACCCTCAGTGGCGGGACGTTGAGAATGCGGACCCTCAGTGGAGGGACGTTGAGAGGCGGACCCTCAGTGGAGGGACGTTGAGAATGCGGACCCTCAGTGGAGGGATATTGAGAATGCTGACCCTCAGTGGAGGGACGTTGAGAGGCGGTACTCAGTAGAGGGACGTTGAGAAGCGGACCCTCAGTGGAGGGACGTTGAGAATGCGGACCCTCAGTGGAGGGACTTGAGAATACAGACCCTCAGTGGAGGGACTTGAGAATGCGGACCCTCAGTGGAGGGACGTTGAGAGGCGGACCCTCAGTGGAGGGACGTTGAGAATGCGGACCCTCAGTGGAGGGACGTTGAGAGGCGGACCCTCAGTGGAGGGACGTTGAGAATGCGGACCCTCAGTGGAGGGACGTTGAGAATGCGGACCATCAGTGGAGGGACGTTGAGAGGCGGACCCTCAGTGGAGGGACGTTGAGAATGCGGACCCTCAGTGGAGGGACGTTGAGAATGCGGACCCTCAGTAGAGGGACGTTGAGAGGCGGACCCTCAGTGGAGGGACGTTGAGAATGCGGACCCTCAGTGGAGGGACTTGAGAATGCGGACTATCAGTGGAGGGACGTTGAGAATGCGGACCCTCAGTGGAGGGACTTGAGAATGCGGACCCTCAGTGGAGGGACGTTGAGAGGCGGACCCTCAGTGGAGGGACGTTGAGAATGCGGACCCTCAGTGGAGGGACGTTGAGAGGCGGACCCTCAGTGGAGGGACGTTGAGAGGCGGTACTCAGTGGAGGGACGTTGAGAATGCGGACCCTCAGTGGAGGGACATTGAGAGGCGGACCCTCAGTGGAGTTACGTTGAGAGGCGGACCCTCAGTGGAGGGACGTTGAGAATGCGGACCCTCAGTGGAGGGACTTGAGAATGCGGACCCTCAGTGGAGGGACGTTGAGAGGCGGACCCTCAGTGGAGGGACGTTGAGAGGCGGACCCTCAGTGGAGGGACGTTGAGAATGCGGACCATCAGTGGAGGGACGTTGAGAGGCGGACCCTCAGTCTGCTGCTCTCTCCCTCCGCTGAGACTGACCATCAGATGCAGGCACCATCAGATCAGTAAAATTCAAATAAAATAAAATAATTTAAACGTATGTTTACTCAGCTGTGCCTCACAAGTAATACAACAACAGATTAAATCAGATAAGTAGCCAATAGGCAGAGAGTAGCACAATACAGTGCCTTGCGAAAGTATTTGGCCCCCTTGAACTTTGCAACCTTTTGCCACATTTCAGGCTTCAAACATAAAGATATAAAACTGTATTTTTTTGTGAAGAATCAACAACAAGTGGGACACAATCATGAAGTGGAACGACATTTATTGGATATTTCAAACTTTTTTAACAAATCAAAAACTGAAAAATTGGGCGTGCAAAAATTATTCAGCCCCTTTACTTTCAGTGCAGCAAACTCTCTCCAGAAGTTCAGTGAGGATCTCTGAATGATCCAATGTTGACCTAAATGACTAATGATGATAAATACAATCCACCTGTGTGTAATCAAGTCTCCGTATAAATGCACCTGCACTGTGATAGTCTCAGAGGTCCGTTAAAAGCGCAGAGAGCATCATGAAGAACAAGGAACACACCAGGCAGGTCCGAGATACTGTTGTGAAGAAGTTTAAAGCCGGATTTGGATACAAAAAGATTTCCCAAGCTTTAAACATCCCAAGGAGCACTGTGCAAGCGATAATATTGAAATGGAAGGAGTATCAGACCACCGCAAATCTACCAAGACCTGGCCGTCCCTCTAAACTTTCAGCTCATACAAGGAGAAGACTGATCAGAGATGCAGCCAAGAGGCCCATGATCACTCTGGATGAACTGCAGAGATCTACAGCTGAGGTGGGAGACTCTGTCCATAGGACAACAATCAGTTGAAACCAAAATTGAACTTTTTGGCAACAATGCAAAACGTTATGTTTGGCGTAAAAGCAACACAGCTGAACACACCATCCCCACTGTCAAACATGGTGGTGGCAGCATCATGGTTTGGGCCTGCTTTTCTTCAGCAGGGACAGGGAAGATGGTTAAAATTGATGGGAAGATGGATGGAGCCAAATACAGGACCATTTTGGAAGAAAACCTGATGGAGTCTGCAAAAGACCTGAGACTGTGATGGAGATTTGTCTTCCAACAAGACAATGATCCAAAACATAAAGCAAAATCTACAATGGAATGGTTCAAAAATTAACATATCCAGGTGTTAGAATGGCCAAGTCAAAGTCCAGACCTGAATCCAATCGAGAATCTGTGGAAAGAACTGAAAACTGCTGTTCACAAATGCTCTCCATCCAACCTCACTGAGCTCGAGCTGTTTTGCAAGGAGGAATGGGAAAAAATGTCAGTCTCTCGATGTGCAAAACTGATAGAGACATACCCCAAGCGACTTACAGCTGTAATCGCAGCAAAAGGTGGCGCTACAAAGTATTAACTTAAGGGGGCTGAATAATTTTGCACGCCCAATTTTTCAGTTTTTGATTTGTTAAAAAAGTTTGAAATATCCAATAAATGTCGTTCCACTTCATGATTGTGTCCCACTTGTTGTTGATTCTTCACAAAAAAATACAGTTTTATATCTTTATGTTTGAAGCCTGAAATGTGGCAAAAGGTCGCAAAGTTCAAGGGGGCCGAATACTTTTGCAAGGCACTGTATGTCTACGTCTCTGTAGTAATGGTATGGGAATAATAATGCATTTGATTTTGTAACGTGGTTTCTTGCATCAAACAACACAACTTTTTCAGTCACCTCCTTGTCTGAAGGACAAGTGGATAAACAGGTTAATGTCAAGACCTGCATGTTTTTTCTTCCAAAGGTCTCATGGAATGTAGTTCTGCATTGAACACCACACGTTGGCTGCTACTGTCGGCTGAATGACAGAACAGCTATTTCCATGTTAAAATGTTATGGGATCCATTGTTTTTATGGAAGGCCTCTCTTGGTAAGCCTACATTATGTTCAAATAGCCACAGTAGCCCACATGGTCACTGTTAAAACTTAGTGGGTACAGCCTCAGT
>NC_048583.1:28387916-28415416 GCF_013265735.2 Oncorhynchus mykiss | reverse complement strand
TGGAAGGATATATTTTCAGTCCAGCAACACGAATACATCATCTTAATAATACCAATCTTACTGTCAGACCTGTATGGGTAACAAGGCAGCCAAACGATGAGTCTAAACACCTCCACAAAATCCACAGCTCTACTACCCTCCATGCAGGGGTGCAATGTTCACTGGGGATGGGGGGGTTATGTCCCCCCCATATTCTGAAATTGCACTTTTGTCCACCCCCCCAATTTTATCATTGCACTGTGATGCAAAAAGCGTCAATATTGTGCTTTAGGACCATGCAGACACCACAGAGCGAGCGGACAGGCTGTGCTTCTGGAAGGCTGGCTGGACCAGCACGGGAGAGTTGAACAGAGGCAGCTGCTGGCAGTGTGTTGCACTCTTTCTCCAAGGTGTAAAAGCAAGCAGAGTAGAAACTGGCTACACTTCAATTGACTGATGTAGCTGGCAAGGTAACTGCTGTTTAACTTAACAGAAAAAAACTACACTGGTGTTTATTCTCAGTACTGAGATATTAGCTAGTGTAACTGAGATGTGACGTTAGCTAATGTTTCATCCCCTGTCGACTTAGGTTAATGAATTAGCTAGCTAGTGGCTAACTTACCATAAGCCAACTCAGCTCTAGCCTCTAACTACCTGTCATATAGCGATATGAGGTGGCTATTGTTACTATCTAACAGCTGATGTTAGTACGGAAATGTTTTGGAGCCTTAGTTTTGTCCCGTTTCAACAGAAGTCAATTAACATGGCTCGCTTTCGCCAGTTGATGTACCGTTAGAGAGAGAGAGCGGGCCAAAAGTTGGCTGACGTTAGCTATTCTTTTTGACTCAGTCACACTAGACCTGAATCAAATTATGAAACCAGCGGCCAAATGATTGAAGAACAATATTCAGACTTTTTTTCAGCGCAATGAGAGTTTTAATAGTCAGTATAGCAATGTAACATTATCTGGGATTTTCCCTAGCGAATTCCCTACTTTCCACACAGTAATAAACAGCTCTACACTATGCTCATCATGTCTTAGCAGGATCAGATGGTGACGGGTGTCCCAGCAGGGCCAGACAGCCAGGGAAGACCAATCTAAGGAGCTCGGGTGAATTTTGCAGTATACTAACAATATAAGTGAATGATACAAAGTTCCATCTTGAGTTGATGGATAGACCTACAGAAGCTACAAATCAAATCAAGTCAAATCCCAGACTGTACAGGACAGTAGCTTAAGTTTAAAGCTATAGTCTGGGATCTGGGAATAATGGCCATTTCAATTACGGAAACATTTGATATTTGGCATTTTATTAGGATTCCCATTAGCTGTTGAAAAAGCAGCAGCTACTTTTCCTGGGGTCCACACAAAACAGGAAACATTACAAAAATGCTAAACATCATTAGACAAGAACAGCTCAAGGACAGAACTACATACATGTTTTAAAAAAATGTAGCCTACATATCAATGCATACACACAAACTATCTAAGTCAAATAGGGGAGGCATTGTGCCGCGAGGTGTTCCTTGATCTGTTTTTTTTAAACCAGGGTTGCTGTTTATTTGAGCAATATGAGATGCCACCTTTTGCTGAGATTACAGCTGTAAGTCACTTGGGGTATGTCTCTATCACTTTTGCACATCGAGAGACTGACATTTTTTCCCATTCTTCCTTGCAAAACAGCTCGAGCTCAGTGAGGTTGGATGGAGAGCATTTGTGAACAGCAGGTTTCAGTTATTTCCACAGATTCTCGATTGGATTCAGGTCTGGACTTTGACTTGGCCATTCTAACACCTGGATATGTTTATTTTTTAACCATTCCATTGTAGATTTTGCTTTATGTTTTGGATCATTATCTTGTTGGAAGACAAATCTCCGTCCCAGTCTCAGGTCTTTTGCAGACTCCATCAGGTTTTCTTCCAGAATGGTCCTGTATTTGGCTCCATCCATCTTCCCATCAATTTTAACCATCTTCCCTGTCCCTGCTGAAGAAAAGCAGGCCCAAACCATGATGCTGCCACCACCATGTTTGACAGTGGGGATGGTATGTTCAGAGTGATGAGCTGTGTTGCTTTTACGTCAAACATAACGTTTTGCATTGTTGCCAAAAAGTTCAATTTTGGTTTCATCTGACCAGAGCATCTTCTTCCACATGTTTGGTGTGTCTCCCAGGTGGCTTGTGGCAAACTTTAAACGACACTTTTTATGGATATCTTTAAGAAATGGCTTTCTTCTTGCCACTCTTCCATAAAGGCCAGATTTGTGCAATATACGACTGATTGTTGTCCTATGGACAGAGTCTCCCACCTCAGCTGTAGATCTCTGCAGTTCATCCAGAGTGATCATGGGCCTCTTGGCTGCATCTCTGATCAGTCTTCTCCTTGTATGAGCTGAAAGTTTAGAGGGACGGCCAGGTCTTGGTAGATTTGCAGTGGTCTGATACTCCTTCCATTTCAATATTATCGCTTGCACAGTGCTCCTTGGGATGTTTAAAGCTTGGGAAATCTTTTTGTATCCAAATCCGGCTTTAAACTTCTTCACAACAGTATCTCGGACCTGCCTGGTGTGTTCCTTGTTCTTCATGATGCTCTCTGCGCTTTTAACGGACCTCTGAGACTATCACAGTGCAGGTGCATTTATACGGAGACTTGATTACACACAGGTGGATTGTATTTATCATCATTAGTCATTTAGGTCAACATTGGATCATTCAGAGATCCTCACTGAACTTCTGGAGAGAGTTTGCTGCACTGAAAGTAAAGGGGCTGAATAATTTTGCACGCCCAATTTTTCAGTTTTTGATTTGTTAAAAAAGTTTGAAATATCCAATAAATGTCGTTCCACTTCATGATTGTGTCCCACTTGTTGATTCTTCACAAAAAAATTCAGTTTTATATCTTTATGTTTGAATCCTGAAATGTGGCAAAAGGTCGCAAAGTTCGAGGGGGCCGAATACTTTTGCAAGGCACTGTATATCAGCCCTCTGATTACAATGAAGAGCAAGACGTGCCGCTCTGTTCTGGGCCAGCTGCAGCTTAAGTAGGTCTTTCCTTGCAGCACTGGACCACACGACTGGACAACAATCAAGATTAGACAAAACTAGAGTCTGCAGGACTTGCTTTGTGGAGTGTGGTGTCAAAAAACAGAGCATCTCTTTATTACGGACAGACCTCTCCCCATCTTTACAACCACTGAAACTATATGTTTTGACCAGGACAGTTTACAATCTAAGGTAACACCAAGTAATTTCATCTCCTCAACTTGTTCCACAGCCACACCATTCATTACCAGCTGAGGCCTAGAACTTAAGGAATGATTTGTACCAATTACAATCCTCTTAGTTTTAGAGATGTTCAGAACCAGTTTACAACTGGCCACCCATTCCAAAACAGACTGCAGCTCTTGGTTAAGGGTTTCAGTGACTTTATTAGCTGTAGTTGCTGATGCGTATATCGTTGACTCATCAGCATACTTTAATGCCAGTGGCAGGTCATTGGTAAAAATAGAAAAGAGTATAGGGCCTAGACACCTGCCCTGCGGTACACCACACTTTACATGTTTGACATTAGACAAGAATCCTCTAAAGAAAACCCTTTGAGTTCTATTAGATATATATCTCTGAATCCACAATATGGCAGAGGTTGAAAAGCCATAACATAAATGTTTTTTCAACAGCAGGTTAGGGCTCCCGGGTGGCGCAGCGGTCTAAGGCACTGTATCTAAGTGATAGAGGCATCACTACAGACCCTGGTTTGATTCCAGACTGCATCACAACCTGCTGTGATTAGGTGTTCAAGGGCGGTGCACAATTGGCCCAGCGTCGTTAGGGTTTGGCCAGGGTAGGCCGTCATTGTAAATAAGAATTTTTTCTTAAGTGCCTAATAAAATAAAAAATAAAATGTTCAATAATATCAATGGCTGGACTGAAATTGAACAGTACAGCTCCCACAATCTTCTTATTATCAATGTCTTTCAGCCAATCATCAGTCATTTGTGTCAGTGCAGTACATGTTGAGTGCCCTTCTCTACAAGCATGCTGAAAGTCTGTTGTTAATTTGTTTACAGAGAAATAGCATTGTATTTGGTCAAACACCATTTTTCCAACAGTTTGCTAAGAGCTAGCAGCAAGCTCATAGGTCTGCTGTTAGAACCAGTAATGGCTGCTTTACCACTCTTGGGCAGCGGAATTACTTTGGCTTCCCTCCAGGCCTGAGGACAAAGACTTTCCTCTAGGCTCAGATTAAAGATATTTTATTTTATTTTATTTAACCTTTATTTAACTAGGCAAGTCAGTTAAGAACAAATCATTTTTTACAATGACGGCCTGCCAAAAGGCAAAAGGCCTCCTGTGGGGACGGGGGCTGGGATTAAAAATAAATAAGGTAAAAATATTGGACAAAACACACATCACGACAAGAGAGACAACAAAACACTACATAAAGAGAGACCTAAGACAACAACATAACATGGCAGCAACATATGACAACACAGCATGGTAGCAACACAACATGACATCAACATGGTAGCAGCACAACATGGCAGCAGCACAAAATGGTAGCAGCACAAAACATGGTAGCAACACAACATGGTAGCAACACAACATGGTAGCAACACAACATGGTAGCAACACAATATGGTAGCAGCACAAAACAGGGTATAAACATTATTGGGCACAGACAACAGCACAAAGGGCAAGAAGGTAGAGACAACAATACATCACGCAAAGCAGCCACAACTGTCAGTTAGAGTGTCCATGATTGAGTCTTTGAATGAAGAGATTGAGATAAAACTGTCCAGTGAATGTGTCTTGCAGCTTTGAATTACCTTTGATCTAGTTTTGTCTTATCAATCACTTAAACATATTTAATAATGATATCTTACTTAGCTTGATGACTGTGGGAATTTTTGTTCTAAATAGACACAACATATTTGATTGTGTAGAAATGCAGGAAATTAGTTTTGTTTGGCCAAATAAGTCCTCCCCCAGACCCCCCACTTCTAAAACCAAAGTTGCGCCCCTGCCTCATGTCTCCTCTCCTCTCCTCTCCTCTCCTCTCTCTCTCTCTCTCTCTCTCACACACACACACACACACACACACACACACACACAAACACACACACACACACACACTCACACACACACACACGGACAGAGATACTGTACACTCACAGATACTACATTCAGGATTGCAATGGGTTCTGATGCAACACACCCGATCATGCTGATGCATGCCTGCTGCTCACTCACATATGTTCACCCAATGTTCGCACAAACTTCCCACAACCTTAGAGCAACCTTTCCCATGTTGGGTTTCAGACAGCTCCAGGCATGTAGAAGCCTGTCTGAAACTGATCTGGCTGCTTTTTTACCAATAACATCTCCTGTCTCCTGTGTCAATAACAGTAACAGACACATAAGAGGGAGACCCTATCTATAACAACAAGAGATAGATGACCAACTGCTCCTGTCTCCTGTGTGTAACAGTAGCAGGTAGATCAGAGGTGTACCGGGTGAATGGAGACACTGGTTTGAGACGGTACTGATCTGAGATGTTTGAGTCTATTACCCTTGTTGTTCTAGACAGGTGGAAAGGTAAAATGCCCTGTAAACATATGTTGAACTCCCAGCCACTCCCAGTCCTATCCCATTCACAGGTCAGAGTGGGGGTTTATGAAGTTGTACTGTGCATACCGTACCGTGTACAATGCATGCAGGTCACCCATGATACAAGTCAGTATACGACGTCCATCCATGTCTGAGGTCGTTGGGAGATGATGTGGAAACGGGCCACTAGGGGCAACAGTGTGCACTGTTACCTTCAAGTAGGTTTGGTATTGGTTAGGGCGTTTTTTGTTTTAAGCCTATCCCAAACCTTAACCTTTAACTGAACCATTCTGAATTAATGCTAAATCTTAAGAATTCAGAGTTAATGCCTAACCTCAACCCTTACCTTAACAATTCTGTGATAATGCCTAAACTTAACCTTAAACACTGAAAAATGGATTTACTGCTAATTCTAACATGAGACTGTGAGAGCTTGTAGGTACAATGAACGTGGTGTGTGTGTGTGTGTGTGTGTGTGTGTGTGTGTGTGTGTGTGTGTGTGTGTGTGTGTGTGTGTGTGTGTGTGTGTGTGTGTGTGTGTGTGTGTGTGTGTGTGTGTGTGTGTGTGTGTGCGCGTGCGTGCGTGTGCATGCTTGTGTGTGTGCTTAGATAAAATACTTGTAGTTTTTTTATTATTTTGCCATGGAACAAATTCTACAACACAATCGTAGTTCATTTCTCAGTGGTGTATCAACAAATTGTAGTTATGTTACGAGGTCTAAAGGCTGAATTGCCGGTGAAAGAAGGAGGATGTGAACTGAGCATAATACTAAATACTATTTGAAATCTTTTAAATACTTGGAGTGTTTGCTTTAGGTTGCCTGGAGTGCTAGGTGGGTGGGGTTTACACTTTTGGGACTTTTCTATTGGTTACATTGCAACAGACAAGCTCAATCGAACACAACAAAAGTGTAAAATGATTTCAAGTAGTATTTGAACCCAGGTCTGATTGGGAAAACAACAGTCTACTCACCTGGTCTATGTAGTACAGAAGTTAAGCAAGTATTGTGTGGTATTACGCAACACTCCATAGGAGTCTTGGTATCAAATCAGATCAAATCAAATTGTATTTGTGACATGCGCCGAAAACAACCAGTGTAGACCTTACCGTGAAATGCTTACTTACAAGCCCTTAACCAACAGTTCAGTTCAAGAAGAGTTAAGAAAATATTAACCAAATAAACTAAAGTAAAAAATTATAAAAAAGTAACACAATAACAATAACGAGGCTATATACAGGAGATACCGGTACCGAGTCAGTGTGCAGGGCTACAGGTTAGTTGAGGTAATTTGTACATGTAGGTAGGGATGAAGTGACTCTGCATAGATAACAAACAGCGAGTAGCAGCAGTGTACAAAACCAATGGAGGGGGGGGGGGTCAATGTAAATAGTCCAATGGCCAATTGATTAATTGTTCAGCTTGGGGGTAGAAGCTGTTAAGGAGTATTTTGGACCTGGACTTGGCACTCTGGTACCGCTTTCCATGCGGTAGCAGAGAAAACAATA
This sequence comes from Oncorhynchus mykiss, assembly GCF_013265735.2. Classification (NCBI taxonomy): domain Eukaryota; kingdom Metazoa; phylum Chordata; class Actinopteri; order Salmoniformes; family Salmonidae; genus Oncorhynchus; species Oncorhynchus mykiss. Next base: position 28,408,324 of record NC_048583.1, on the reverse strand, counting down.
TATGACTTGGGTGACTGGAGTCTCTGACAATTTTATGGGCTTTCCTCTGACATTGCCTATTGTATAGGTCCTGGATGGCAGGAAGCTTGGCCCCAGTGATGTAGTGGGGCGTACGCACTACCCTCTGTAGCGCCTTATGGTCAGATGCGGAGCAGTTGCCATACCAGGCAGTGATGCAACCGTTCAGGATGCTCTCGATGGTGCATCTGTAGATCTTTTTGAGGATCTGGGGACCCATGTCAAATCTATTCCATCTCCTGAAGGGGGAAAAGGTTTTGTCGTGCCCTATTCACGACTGACTTGGTGTGTTTGGACCATGATAGTTTGTTGGTGATGTGGACACCAAGAAACCTGAAACTCTCGACCCGCTCCACTACAGCCCCATCGATGTTAATGGGGGTCTGTTCGGCCCGCCTTTTCCTGTAGTCCACGATCAGAACTGAATGCTGGTGCTGGAGTCGTGTTTGGCCACGCAGTAGTGGGTGAACAGGGTGTACAGGAGGGGACTAAGTACACACCCCTGAGGGACCCTAGTGTTGAGGATCAGTGTGTCAGATGTGTTGTTGCCCACCCTTACCACCTGGGGATGCCCGTCAGGAAGTCCAGGATCCAGTTGCAGAGGGAACTTAGTCTCAGTCCTTAGCTTAGTGATGAGCTTCACGGTCACTATGGTGTTGAACCCTGAGCTGTAGTCAATGAACAGCATTCTCACATAGGTATTCCATTTGTCCAGATGGGAAAGGGCAGTGTGGAGTGCGATTTCAGTTTGCGTCGTCTGTGGATCTGTTGGGGCGGTATGCAAATTGGAGTGGGTCTAGGGTATCCGGGAGGAAGCTGTTGATGTGAGCCATGACCAGCCCACTTCATGGCTACCAATGTGAGTGCTATGTGACGGTAATCATTTAGGCAGGTTACCTTCGCTTCCTTGGGCACAGGGACTATGGTGGTCTGCTTGAATCATGTAGGTATTACAGACTCGGTCAGGGAGAGGTTAAAAATGTCAGTGAAGACACTTGCCAGTTGGTCTGCGCATGCTTTGAGTACACGTAATGGTAATGGTAATCTGGCTCCTCGGCTTTGTGAATGTTGACCTATTTAAAGGTCTTGCTCACATCGGCTACCGAGATTATTATCACACAGTCATTCAGAACAGCTGGTGCTGTTGTGCATGCTTCAGTGTTGCTTACCTCGAAGCGAGCATAAAAGGCATTTAGCTCATCTGGTAGGCTCGCGTCACTGGGCAGCTTATGTCTGGGTTTCCCTTTGTTGTCCGTAATAGTTTTCAAGCCCTTCCACATCCGACGAGCGTCAGAGCCGGTGTAGTAGGATTTAATGTTAATCCTGTATTGACGCTTTGCTTGTTTGGTGATTCGTCTGACGGCATAGCAGGATTTCTTATAAGTGTCCGGATTAGTGTCCCTCTCCTTGAAAGTGGCAGCTCTAGCCTTTAGCTCGATGCGGATGTTGCCTGTAATCCATGGTTTTTGGTTGGGATATGTACGTATGGTCACTGTGGATACGACATCGTCGATGCAATTATTGATGAAGCCGATGACTGAGATGGTATACTCCTCAATGCCATTGGGTGAATCCCGGAACATATTCCAGTCTCTGCTAGCAAAACAGTCCTGTAGCGTAGCATCAGCGTCATCTGACCACTTCCGTATTGAGCAAATCACTGGTACTTCCTGCTTTTGTTTTTGCTTGTACGCAGGAATCAGGAGGATAGAATTATGGTCAGATTTGCCAAATGGAGGGCGAAGGAGAGCTTTGTATGCATCTCTGTGTGTGGAGTAAAGGTGGTCCAGAGTTTTTTCCCCTCTGGTTGCACATGTTAAATACTGGTAACATTTTGGTAAAACTGATTTAAGTTTGCCTGCATTAAAGTCCCCGGCCACTAGGAGCGTTGCTTCTGGATGAGCATTTTCTTGTTTGCTTATGGCCTTACAGAGTTCGTTGAGTGCGGTCTTAGTGCCAGCATCGGTCTGTGGTGGTAAGTAGATGGCTACGAATAATATAGGTGAGAACTCTCTTGGTAGATAGTGTGGTCTACAGCTTATCATAAGGTACTCTACCTCAGGGGAGCAATACATCGAGACTTATTTGATTTTAGACATCGCCCACAGGCTGTTATTGACAAATAGACACACACCGCTACTATTCGTATTAACAGATGTAGCTTCTTCTCTGTTCTGCCGGTGCATTGAAAATCCCGCCAGCTCTATATAATCCGTGTCGTCGTTCAGCCACGACTCGTGAAACATAAGATATTACAGTTTTTAATGTCCTGTTGGTAGGATAATCATAATCGTAGGTCATCAATTTTATTTTCCAATGATTGCACATTAGTCAGTAGAACCGATGGCAGTGGGAGTTTACTCGCTCGCCTACGAAGGCAGCCTGTCCTGTGCCCCCTTTTCCTCCATCTTTTCTTCAAGCAAATGACAGGGATTTAGGCCTGTTTCCGGGAAAGCAGTATGTCCTTCTCATCGGTCTCGTTAAAGGAAAAAGCTTCTTCCAGTTTGAGGTGAGTAATCGCTGTTCTGATGTCCAAAGTTATTTTCGGTCATAAGAGACGGTAGCAGCAACATTATGTACAAAATAAGTTCAAAAATAAGTTATAAAAAACGCAACAAAACAAATAAAATAGTCTCTAACTCTAACATAACTCTAACATAATGTCTCGTTTGTGACTCATATCATTGCATGGTCTGAATCTAATAGTTAATGGTCATAGTGCAGTATCTCATGTATGTCTGTGTGTCTGTGTTCTGGGTCCTAGTACTCAGAGTGTAAAGAGATGTTACCACTGACCTTCAAGAGGTCAACTGTCAGACAGAAGTTAAAGGTCAGGGATCAGTGTACTCATACTGATGGTGTTATGGCTGTTGGTGGTTGACAGCACTGTGACTAACTCATATTAATCATTCTAGTTGTCTCTTATGCTTCATTTCCATGCAAGCACACCTCTGAAAATGGGTTGGGCTCAATTCAGAATTTCGGAATGTTCTCCCATTCAACTCATGAGATGAAATTCGAATTGGCCACACCCCACAGGGTGTCGAATTAGAATTTGAGTTTGAGTGACAGGAAGTAGATTTTAATTCAGCTCAATTCAAAGAAATTCCCCTCAGACATAGAACAGGACAATTTAATTGAATCTGACAGGTCAAACTATCAGATAGCAAATTGTATATATAAATATATATCACTTTCCTCTGGAAATTACACTATCAGTCAAAAATGTAGTTACCAAAAAAGTGTTAAACAAATCAAAATATATTTTTTATTTGACATCCTTCAAAGTAGCCACCCTTTGCCTTGATGACAGCTTTGCACACTCTTGACATTCTCTCAACCAGCTTCATGAGGTAGTCACCTGGAATGCATTTCAATTAACAGCTGGGCCTTCTTAAAAGTTAATTTGTGGAGTTTCTTTCCTTCTTAATACGTTTGAGCCAATCAGTTGTGTTGTGGCAAGGTAGGGGTGGTATACAGAAGATAGCCCTATTTGGTAAAAGACCAAGTCCATATTATGGCAATACCCGGTCAAATAAGCAAAGACAAACAACAGTCCATCATTACTTTAAGACATGAAGGTCAGTCAATATGGAACATTTCAAGAACTTTGAAAGTTTCTTCAAGTACGGTCGCAAAAACCATCAAGCGCTATGGTGAAACTGGCTCTCATGGCTCCCACAGAAGGAAGAGGATAAGTCCATTAGAGTTACCAGCCTCAGACTGAAGACCAAATAAATGTTTCACAGAGTTCAAGTAACACACACATCTCAACATCAACTGTTCAGAGGACAGGCCTTCATGGTCAAATTGCTGCTAAGAAACCACTACTAAAGGAAACCAATAATAAGAAGAGACTTGCTTGAGAAACACGAGAAATGGACATTAGATCGGTGGAAATCTGTTCTTTGGTCTGATGAGTCCAAATTTGACATTTTTGGTTCCAACTGCTGTGTTTTTTTTTAGATGCAGAGTAGGTGAATGGATGATCTCCGCATGTGTGGTTCCTACCGTGAAGCATGGAGAAGAAGGTGTGATGGTGTGTGCTTTGCTGGTGAGCCTGCCTGTGATTTGCTTAGAATTCAAGTCACACTTTCTGCACATTCTGCAGCGATATGCCATCCCATCTGGTTTGCCCTTAGTGGACTATAATTTGTTTTTCAACAGGACAATGACCCAACACACCTCCAGGCTGTGTAAGGGCTATTTGACCAAGAAGGAGACTGATGGAGTGCTGCATCAGATGACCTGGCCTCCATAATCACCCGACCTCAACCCAATTGAGATGGTTTGGGATGATTTGGACCGCAGAGTAAAGGAAAAGCAGGCAACAAGTGCTCAGCATATGTTGGAACTCCTTCAAGACTGTTGGAAAAGGATTCCAGGTGAAGCTGGTTGAGAGAATGCCAAGCGTGCGCAAAGTTGTCATCAAGGCAAAGGGTGGCTACTTTGAAGAATCTAAAATATTATTAAATATATTTTGATTTGTTTGACACTTTTTTGGTTACTACATGATTCCATATGTGTTATTTCATAGTTTTGATGTCTTCGCTATTATTCTACAATGTAAACAAATAAATAAAGAAAAACCCTCGAAAGAGTAGGTGTGCCCAAACTATTGACCGGTACTGTATGTTAATATAGTTTTTTAACCTTCGTGCTGAGAATAGTTCGACCAACCATTTACTTTCTTTGGCCTCTTTTTGAAGGTCTTTTTGAAGGTCAGTTTGAGAGTTAAACTAATCAGGTTACCATTTTCCATCATGAATCTAGTTCTGGAGGCAGCTCTGCAGGGTGGTCACTAGCTGGCACAGCCACAAAGCCATAACATCTGATAGAAACCTAACCCTAACCTTAACCTTAATCATAATCTTAACCACACTGCTAACCCCAATAAGTAACCCTAACCTTAGATTAAGACCAAAAACTACACTTTAGTTTTCATAAATGTTTACAATATAGCCAATTTTGACTCTGCAGCTGGCCTATCTAAAAGGAAACCGCTCAGTTCTGCTTCCAGGACAAGACTCATGACAATAAATGTCAATACACTAATGCATTTCCCCATACTGAACAAACTTTAAGTGGTTAATTAAATATAATAACTTAGATTATTTGCATACAGGATTTGTTCTCCTTGATCTTTCATTTTAAAAGTTTGTCCTGAAAATATAGTGCTTCGACAATATGTTGAGCCCAACCCTCGAATAAAGGAGTACCTGTGTGTGTGTGTGTGTGTGTGTGTGTGGGGGGGGGGGGGGGGGGGGGGGACAGACAGAGAGAGAGAGAGAGAGAGAGAGAGAGAGAGAGAGAGAAAGTGTTGAAGAGAGAGAGATTTGATACAATGGCCTACATTGTTCCATTCCCCTATAATCAAAGCAGACACTGAACTTGGCCTAAAGAGAGACACAGCTGCTGCCGGAACTGGCCTTCATAGTCACACTCCCTGGGATTGGGAAATGGCTGAAGTTGGAGCTGCATGGGGACTGAGGCTGGAGGTGTAGCTGGGTGTACCTGGGGATCAAGGGTGGAATAAGCGTTCAACCACATCACAGCAATGCAGTAAAACCACTGCCTTTCACATGAATGATTTCTCAACACCATCTCAACATTTACAAGCAAAATGATCACAGTTACTACACCTCCTTGAAGTCAAGTGAAACAGGTTGTTACGTTATAGACTTATTGTAAAATATTTTCCTCATCAATCTACACACGACACCCCATAACGACAAAGCAAAAACGGGTTTTTAGAAATATTTACAAATGTATAAAAACAAAGAAAAAATAATAAATACCTTATTTACGTAAGTACTCAGACCCTTTGCTATGAAACTCACAATTAAGCTCAGGTGCATCCTGTTTCCATTAATCATCCTTGAGATATTTCTGCAACTTGATTGGAGTCCACCTGTGGTAAATTCAATTGATTGGTCACTCGGATAGATCTCCAGAGTTCCTCTGTGAAGATGGGAGAACCTTCCAGAAGGACAACCATCTCGGCAGCACTCCACCAATCAGGCCTTTATGGTAGAGTTACCAGACGGAAACCACTCCTCAGTAAAAGGCACATGACAGCCCACTTGGAGTTTGCCAAAAGGCACCTAAAGGACTCTCAGACCATGAGAAACAAGATTCTCTGGTCTGATGAAACTAAGATTGAAATATTTGGCCTGAATGCCAAACGTCACTTCTGGAGGAAACCTGGCACCATCCCTACGATGAAGCATGGTGGTGGCAGCAGCATCATATTGTGGAGATGTTTTTCAGCGGCAGGGACTGGGAGACTAGTCAGCAACTAGGGAAAGATGAATGGAGCAAAGTACAGAGAGATCCTTGATGAAAACCTGCTCCAGAGAGCTCAGGTCCTGGACTTCCCAACGGGCTGCCCCCAGGTGATGGTGAAGGTTGGAAACAACATCTCCTCTTCGCTGATCCTCAACACTGGCTCCCCACAACGGTTCGTTCTCAGCCCCCTCCAGTACTCCCTGTTCACCCATGACTGCGTGGCCATACACGCCTCCAACTCAATCATCGAGTGTGCGGACGACACAACAGTAGTAAGCTTGATCACCAACAATGACGATATAGCCTATAAGGAGGAGGTGAGGGCACTCGGAGTGTAGTAACAGGAAAACAACCTCTCACTCAACGTCAACAAAACAAAGGAGATGATCATGAACTTCCGGAAACAGCAGAGGGAGCACCCTCCTATCCACATCGACAGGACAACAGTGGAGAAGGTGGAACGTTTTAAGTTCCTCGGCATACACATCATTGTCAAACTGAAATGGTCCACCCACACAGACAGTGTGGTGAAGAAGGCGCAACAACGCCTCTTCAACCTCAGGAGGCTGAAAAAATGTGGCTTGTCACCTAAAACCCTCACAAACTTTTACAGATGCACAATTGAGAGCGTCCTGTCGGGCTGTATCACCGCCTGGTAGAGGCAACTGCACCGCCCACAATGTCAGGGCTCTCCAGAGGGTGGTGCAGTCTGCACAACGCATCACCGGGGGCAAACTAACTGCCCTCCAGGACATTTCCAGCACCCGTTGTCACAGGAAGGCCAAAAAGATCATCAAGGACAACAAGCACCCGAGACACTGCCTATTAACCCTTGCTACTATCCAGAAGGCGAGGTCAGTACAGGTGCATCAAAGCTGGGACCGAGAGACTGAAAAATAGCTTCTATCTCAAGGCCATCAGACTGTTAAACAGCCGTCACCAACACATTAGAGGCTGATGCCTACATACAGACTTGAAATCATTAGCCACTTGAATAAATAGATCACTAGTCACTTTAATAATGCCACCTTAATAATGTTTACATATCTCGCATTACTCATCTCATATGTGCATACTGTATTTTATACCATCTATTGCATCTTGCCTATGCCGCTCGGCCATCGCTCATCCATATATTTCTATGTATATATGTATTTCTATGTATTCTTATTCCATCTCATTTGTGTGTATTAGGTAGTTGTTGTGGAATTGTTAGATTACTTGTTAGATATTACTGCACTGTCGGAACTAGAAGCCCAAGCATTTAGCTACACTCGCAATAACATCTGCTAACCATGTGTATGTGACCAATACATTTTGTTTGATTTGATTTAACCTCAGAATGGTGCGAAGATTCACCTTCCAACAGGACAACGACCATAAGCACACAGCCAAGACAACACAGGAGTGGCTTCGAGATACAGTGCCTTGCGAAAGTATTCGGCCCCCTTGAACTTTGCGACCTTTTGCCACATTTCAGGCTTCAAACATAAAGATATAAAACTGTATTTTTTTGTGAAGAATCAACAAGAAGTGGGACACAATCATGAAGTGGAACGACATTTATTGGATATTTCAAACTTTTTTAACAAATCAAAAACTGAAAAATTGGGCGTGCAAAATTATTCAGCCCCCTTAAGTTAATACTTTGTAGCGCCACCTTTTGCTGCGATTACAGCTGTAAGTCACTTGGGGTATGTCTCTATCAGTTTTGCACATCGAGAGACTGACATTTTTTCCCATTCCTCCTTGCAAAACAGCTCGAGCTCAGTGAGGTTGGATGGAGAGCATTTGTGAACAGCAGTTTTCAGTTATTTCCACAGATTCTCGATTGGATTCAGGTCTGGACTTTGACTTGGCCATTCTAACACCTGGATATGTTTATTTTTGAACCATTCCATTGTAGATTTTGCTTTATGTTTTGGATCATTGTCTTGTTGGAAGACAAATCTCCGTCCCAGTCTCAGGTCTTTTGCAGACTCCATCAGGTTTTCTTCCAGAATGGTCCTGTATTTGGCTCCCTCCATCTTCCCATCAATTTTAACCATCTTCCCTGTCCCTGCTGAAGAAAAGCAGGCCCAAACCATGATGCTGCCACCACCATGTTTGACAGTGGGGATGGTGTGTTCAGGGTGATGAGCTGTGTTGCTTTTACGCCAAACATAACGTTTGCATTGTTGCCAAAAAGTTCAATTTTGGTTTCATCTGACCAGAGCATCTTCTTCCACATGTTTGGTGTGTCTCCCAGGTGGCTTGTGGCAAACTTTAAACAACACTTTTTATGGATATCTTTAAGAAATGGCTTTCTTCTTGCCACTCTTCCATAAAGGCCAGATTTGTGCAATATACGACTGATTGTTGTCCTATGGACAGAGTCCCCCACCTCAGCTGTAGATCTCTGCAGTTCATCCAGAGTGATCATGGGCCTCTTGGCGGCATCTCTGATCAGTCTTCTCCTTGTATGAGCTGAAAGTTTAGAGGGACGGCCAGGTCTTGGTAGATTTGCAGTGGTCTGATACTCCTTCCATTTCAATATTATCGCTTGCACAGTGCTCCTTGGGATGTTTAAAGCTTGGGAAATCTTTTTGTATCCAAATCCGGCTTTAAACTTCTTCACAACAGTATCTCGGACCTGCCTGGTGTGTTCCTTGTTCTTCATGATGCTCTCTGCGCTTTTAACGGACCTCTGAGACTATCACAGTGCAGGTGCATTTACAGTGCCTTGCGAAGGATTCGGCCCCCTTGAACCTTGCGACCTTTTGCCACATTTCAGGCTTCAAACATAAAGCTTCAAACATAAAGATATAAAAATGTATTTTTTTGTGAAGAATCAACAACAAGTGGGACACAATCATGAAGTGGAATGACATTTATTGGATATTTCAAACTTTTTTAATTAACAAATCAAAAACTACAAAAAGATTTCCCAAGCTTTAAACATCCCAAGGAGCACTGTGCAAGCGATAATATTGATATGGAAGGAGTATCAGACCACTGCAAATCTACCAAGACCTGGCCGTCCCTCTAAACTTCAGCTCATACAAGGAGAAGACTGATCAGAGATGCAGCCAAGAGGCCCATGATCACTCTGGATGAACTGCAGAGATCTACAGCTGAGGTGGGAGACTCTGTCCATAGGACAACAATCAGTCGTATATTGCACAAATCTGGCCTTTATGGAAGAGTGGCAAGAAGAAAGCCATTTCTTAAAGATATCCATAAAAAGTGTCGTTTAAAGTTTGCCACAAGCCACCTGGGAGACACACCAAACATGTGGAAGAAGATGCTCTGGTCAGATGAAACCAAAATTGAACTTTTTGGCAACAATGCAAAACGTTATGTTTGGCGTAAAAGCAACACAGCTCATCACTCTGAACATACCAACCCCACTGTCAAACATGGTGGTGGCAGCATCATGGTTTGGGCCTGCTTTTCTTCAGCAGGGACAGGGAAGATGGTTAAAATTGATGGGAAGATGGGTGTAGCCAAATACAGGACCATTCTGGAAGAAAACCTGATGGAGTCTGCAAAAGACCTGAGACTGGGACGGAGATTTGTCTTCCAACAAGATAATGATCCAAAACATAAAGCAAAATCTACAATGGAATGGTTCAAAAATAAACATATCCAGGTGTTAGAATGGCCAAGTCAAAGTCCAGACCTGAATCCAATCGAGAATCTGTGGAAAGAACTGAAAACTGCTGTTCACAAATGCTCTCCATCCAACCTCACTGAGCTCGAGCTGTTTTGCAAGGAGGAATGGGAAAAAATGTCAGTATCTCGATGTGCAAAACTGATAGAGACATACCCCAAGTGACTTACAGCTGTAATCGCAGCAAAAGGTGGCGCTACAAAGTATTAACTTAAGGGGGCTGAATCATTTTGCACGCCCAATTTTTCAGTTTTTGATTTGTTAAAAAAGTTTGAAATATCCAATAAATGTCGTTCCACTTCATGATTGTGTCCCACTTGTTGTTGATTCTTCACAAAAAAATACAGTTTTATATCTTTATGTTTGAAGCCTGAAATGTGGCAAAAGGTCGCGAAGTTCAAGGGGGCCGAATACTTTCGCAAGGCACTGTATACGGAGACTTGATTACACACAGGTGGATTGTATTTATCATCATTAGTCATTTCGGTCAACATTGGATCATTCAGAGATCCTCACTGAACTTCTGGAGAGAGTTTGCTGCACTGAAAGTAAAGGGGCTGAATCATTTTGCACGCCCAATTTTTCAGTTTTTGATTTGTTAAAAAAGTTTGAAATATCCAATAAATGTTGTTCCACTTCATGATTGTGTCCCACTTGTTGTTGATCCTTCTCAAAAAAATACAGTTTTATATCTTTATGTTTGAAGCCTGAAATGTGGCAAAAGGTCGCAAAGTTCAAGGGGGCCGAATACTTTCGCAAGGCACTGTAAGTCTCTGAACGTCCTTGAGTGGCCCAGCCAGAGCCCGGACTTGAACCCGATCGAACATCTCTGCAGAGACCTGAAAATAGCTGTGCAGCGACGCTCCCCATCCAACTTGACAAAGCTTTAGAGGATCTGCAGAGGAGAATGGGAGAAACTCTCCAAATACAGGTGTGCCAAGCCTGTAGCGCCATACCCAAGAAGACTCGAGGCTGTAATCGCTTCCAAAGGTGCTGAATAAAGAGTCTGGATACTTATGTAAATGTGATATTTCCGTAGTTGTTTTTATATACATTTGTCGTTATGGGGTATTGTGTATAGAATGATGAGGTAAAGAAAAAAACATTTGAATCCATTTTAGAATAAGGCAGTAACGTAACAAAAAGTGGAAAAAGTCAAGAGGTCTGAATCCTTTCCAAATGCGTTGTACCTCTGGCTGTCCCCTCAGACGGAGTCTCAGAACAGTCTGGAGATCAACAATGGAAAAACACAGGCAAGGAGGGGGTGTTTGGAACTACCAGAGTTTTAGAAGCTTACAGCTACCTCCAAGAGGCTATTGGGTTTGGCCCAGTGACACAGCAGCCATGTTTATAATAAAAGCCCTTTTAATCAGTCAGCTGGGAGGTCTAGAGTGTTTTGGAAGAGATAGAGACCCGCACACTGTCTGGTGCATCGTCATCAGCAGCACATACAAATAAAACCCGTCAGCTGAGTGTGTGTGTGTGTCTGTGTGTGTGTGTGTGTGTGTGTGTGTGTGTGTGTGTGTGTTGGTGTGTGTGTGTGTGTGTGTGTGTGTGCGTGCGTGCGTGCGTGCGTGTGTGTGTGTGTGTTTGAGGGATAGAGCTAAAAGCAGCTAGTAGCCTAGGAACTATAGGACCATTGGCTGCATGGTGACTCAGTGTTTCTACACAGCATACAGACCTGAACCAAGACCTGGCACACAACACCTCCAATACATTACACCACGCCACTCCAGAGGGAGAGAGTTTGTGTGTGTGTGTGTGTGTGTGTGTGTGTCATTTTATAGCCCTGTTATGTGGCAGTGGTCTATATGTTCTCTCTATACTCTCAAAGTGAGGCATGTCAGAGCCATGTTGAATTCTAATATTTGCACCACAACTTCTCAAATTGATTTGATTCTGTGCAGTGTTTATGTTGGCTGGTGTCTGCTCTCTGTGGTTGTGGTCTGAGTGGAGGAGAGCCAGGGGAGTGCAGAGTGGGGGAACTCGGGAGATGTGTGCATGTGTTTCTGGTGGGTGTGTGTGACTGAGAGAGGGTGGAGGTAACCAACTGATCAGGATCTAATTGAATCAGGTCTCCGGTATCAGTATCCAACTTTGATTTTCCTTCCATGGCAGACGAGAGGAGGGAACAGGATCAGAGAGACGGAGGAAGACGGTCTTGAAATGAACACCTTGGTGAAACCTGCTGCTGTATAACGTATCAGAGGTGGGCCTCTCCCTGGAGCAGTGCCAAGTCCTCACTACGATTGCATCCCTTTTGACCAGTGCCCTATAAGACATAGAAGGCCATTTGGGATGCAGCCATCCATTAATAACAGCCAGGTCACTTGAGATCCAAGGCGATATTCGACCTCCGTCCAGGTCCCAGAACGTCGGGAGATGAATTTGAAAACCGTCCACTAGCGGCAACGGTGAGCACCATTACCATCAAGTAGCCTCACATGATCTATCCCCGGGCTAGGCACTCATCTTTGTTTTGTTGTCGTTTTTTTTTTTTTACCCCTATCCCAAACCTTCCTTACCTTAACCATTCAGAATGAATAACTAAAAGTAACCGTCAAAATTATACATTTATCTCCCCTGCACAAATGATGGATATTGAAGTCAGACCGTGATACCTTGTTGATTAATAAAGGTACGGAATAATACCAGAGGAGGGGTTAGGGTGAAGGGGAGGGGAGGGGTTAGGGTGCAGGGGAGGGGAGGGGAACAATACATTACTTGACAATTACAGAGTGCGAAAGTAGGGAGAAGGAGGTGGGGCGGAGAGGTGGGGAAATGCAGACCATATGGGAAGCTATGTGAGAGGCCACCTGGCCCAAGGGGCCTACAACTCTCACATCAACACTCTGAGGTAGACTGGGCCTGTTTCTAGTCTTACAACACACACACACACACACACACACACACACACTTCTCCAGAACCCCTACCCACCTCTCCCTTTTCTTTCTCCCTTGGCTCTCCTCCACTCAGCCCACAACCACAGAAAGCAGACCTCAACCAACATAAGACGCTGTACAGAATCAAATCAATTTGAGAAGTTGTGGTGCAAATATTAGAGTTCAACATGGCTCTGACAGGTCTCTAGAGACAACTCACGTGAGGGTAGAGAGAGAATGTGTAAACACACACACACACACACACACACACACTACAACCCCCTCTTCATCCTGTCTCTTCTCTTCATAACAGTGTCCATGAGGGCCCCGATCCTGATTTAGGAATTTATGCCAAAGCTTTTCCGCATTTCTCAATATTTGGTGAAGCGCTCTGCAGGTGTGGCTACCTTGCCCGCCCTGAATAAATGTAATTCAACTGCTGAAAACCGTCCCACTTGCTGCCCAACAGATTTCCATTTGGTGGGGTTTTCATTCAACTGAGTTTCAGTACATATCTTCAGCCATCCCTTTAAATACCGTGCACCTTTCAGTTAGAATTTTTTGTTTCAGCACCAATTGGTAGATTTAAAAATACCCTGATCTTGTAGATTATTTAGGTTTAGGAAAGTATTTATGAATCATAAAAAATAGGCCTGGAGAGCCTTTACGGACGAAAGACAGAAAACGGTGGTTTGATTCATTCAGAAAATTGCACGTTCAGTTATTCAGCGCATAGTAATGTTGGAAGATTAGTGTACATGTCATTATAATAGGGATAATAGTGTACAATAGTGGGCTATAACCTCGTGTATTGCCTGCACTAACCATGGAACTGTGTGATGACGCGGCCGAGTATTCAAACTGCTACGGCTTGGTCTGCGCTCCGTAACGATAGACTGTTAGTCATTATCCTCAGCAACAACTAAACGGCTGTAGCAGCGTTTACACGGGAAGCAAATGAAGGTGAAACGAAACAATGTAAATAAATGGAACAATGACGTAGGCTACTCCAACTGAAGGGAACTAAATTCAATTGACAGCTGAACACGTGTGGTTATTAGGCATGCCGACGGTCGATACTGTTACTTAACATGATCGAAATAGAAGACAGAGAAAGTCAGGGAGCCTATAACGAAGACATTCGAGAGTGCTCGCCGCTGCAATTTTAAAGGCCATGCCATTTTAAATTGTGCATAATGGTTCCTAAACTTTACTCTGGGAAAGTTAATATGTTGATATGCTTCGGGTTTGCTGCCCTATGACTGGTTTCACGTTTGTCCCCAGCGATCATAAAGGAAAAAATATACCTGAAACAAGTGCCATTTGTATTTACAATCAACCCCTTTATCCAAACGGATGACTCATTTACCTAGCTCTTATCAATGGAGTTGATCAAGTTGTAAATTACAGTGCATGGAGAATGGTGTAAAGTAGATCATTTTTCCCACTTGGAACCTGTAGGCATGCTAGATCTTAATCATAGTTTCCTCACATGTAAAACTGGCGGAATTATTAGGGATTTAACCCTCCTGCTGTGTTCTGGTCGAATTGGACCGATTTACAAGTATTTACTCCGAAAGACCTAGTTCATTTCATCTGATTGTCATGAGGTTACATGACTTTGTCTACACATGGCATCTGAAACAAACAAAATACATTTGGATGATTTTCATTACATTTTTGGGTGTTTTATTTAACTTTTGTACACCTGTGGTGTTCCGGGGTCAAAAATGACCGGTCATTAGAAATGAACGGGTGAGACTACAATAAGTGTATCAAATTGAGTTCAGGCACATGCCCATTCATCAGACAGACACACTTCCTCTTCCAGACCCCCTCATGCATGTGTGTTTGAGCACACACACACACACACACACACACACCCCTTCTTGGCTTCCATGTCAAACCCCACGGTGAACCTTTCCCCAATAGAATCTTTCCCCCACGGGAACCACACCTGTTGATATTCTCACAAACAATCGCAACATTATCTCAATAATATATAGAACTTTTCTAGCAGCTCTGGCATACAAATCTTTTTTTAAGCCTTTCTCACAATTTGTTCTGTGGCAGCACAATGACCAAACAATATACTGTATGTGAGGCTCTTGATCAGATCTTCGATCATGACGCTGGTGAGGAAGAGAGAGGCCAGGAAACTGACAGTGAAGTAGTCTGTGATAAATAGCACAATATGTTTAATCTTAGTATTTGTTATAGTAAAAATAATTCATACATAATGCTTTTTTTTTTACTCAAAAACAAGTTGTATGAGCTCAGGTCAATGAGGCCTACAGGCCATAAATAGCAAATAGAAGTTCAGAACTTGTAATGTTCACAGGAACTTAAGTTGATAAAAATATCTAACGCAACGTTAGGTGATAATATATGTATTGTTATGGATAAATAATCAGCTATAATGGGGCGGTCATTTTGGACCGGGAACACAGAATGAACTAACATGAAACGAACACAATAAGGAGGGTTAAAGTCAAGGTCAGAATACGGCGTGTCTGTAGACACACCTCTGCCACACCTTCATTTATTCGAGCTCCGCCCACAAACGAATAGTGGGTGAATGGCATGCTATTCTCATGCTTAAATTCAAGGTCAGAATACACATAGAGAGAAAAGCGCATTCAAAAGGAATAATGTTCCATTTACACACGCTTAACTCGGGTCTGAATTCCCCCCTAACTGAATAACCATACCGTCTGTACTGGTCTGGACATATGTTTATGATCAAGCTGTTCTCAGATCACATCACAAACTGTTTATACATCGAATCATGTTCAAAACCAGATGCTTCCCTAAAACGTACACCCCATTTAGCCATTGCTTCTTCATGTACCCTGTGGGTTGCAGTATATTAGCAGCAGTGTGCTGTTAACACACATAAACGTGTACTGCTTATGAACGTGCTCTGAAATCCTTGTAGGCTTCCTTCAAATGAAGAGCTACAAACGAAAACAACAGGCTTCCGTCCCTTCTAAACCCGGTGGTGTCTTCTTCACTAGCTGTCTTTCCATCCTCCAGACAGAGTGCGGCAGACTGAGATGGTTACGGTGTCCTGGCTGAGCCTGGCTCTAGTGTAGCATATGGAAGAGCAATTACATAACGTCGACTTTCATTAGGCTGCTCTCAGCTCCCAGTGCTCAATTTCACTGGCATCTCTGCTGGGAGACTTCCAGATGTGACTCCTCGGTGTGAGCTTCTCTTTCCCTTACTGCTCTCCTCTCACTGTAGCCTCCTCGCTCTCTTTCCGCTCTCCTCCTCTCTGTCTATATCCCCTCCCTCCCCGCAGCTAGAGAGGTTGGGGTAGAGGGAGAGATGATAGGCAAGAAGAGAGGGAGAAAAAGAGGAAAAGAGAGAGACTTATTACGGTTTTTTACAATCACTTTGGCACTAATTTCGGAACCTTGATGTCGTTTTTCAAAACTCTAGACACAAAACTCACAACCAACAATCAAAGTGCAAATTTTTCAAAACTCTTAACACTTTTTCCAATTGCTTGGATACAATACACATAAAGCTAAGATCATTTGTTCATTGAACTAAAATCACCTGTTCAAAATGACACAACTTAACATCAAAGTATTACCATTTCAAAATGCTATTCACACATTACATCTGAGATGACTGTGTATTAATTTCATTACCATGATCTAACTATCAACTGATACAACTGCTCAAAATGATAAGTAGCTGTTGCATTACTCTTAAAATGCATAGTTTTATGGAAACAATATGGAAACAATATTCCATGTTTAGATCATGAAAGTTTCAGGACAACGAGATCCATTGACACCGATTACCGTGGAACATGAACCAATTGGACAACATTATCTATGGATGTCATATTTCATCATCATTCTTTATCAGACACTGTTTCTATGGTCCCATGTACCACTTTTCCAGACCATGTTTTCAGATGTGACATTAACGTACACTCACCGGCCACTTTATTAAGTACACCTACCTAGTACTGGGTAGGACCCCCTTTTGCCTCCACAACTGCCTGAATTATTCACGGTGTTGTACGTTAAGAGATGTCCTTCTGCACACCACTGTTTAAAACAGCTGTTATTTGAGCATTTGTGGCCTTTCTGTTAGCTTGAATGAGTCTGGACATTCTCCTCTGACCTCTCCCCTTAACAAGGTGTTTTTGACCACAGAACTGCCGCTCACTGAATGTGTTTTGTTTATCGCACCATTCTCTGTAAACTCTAGAGACTGTAGTGAGTAGAAATCCCAGGAAGGCAGCTGTTTCTGAGATGCTGGAATCACCATGTGTGGCATCAACAATCATACCATGGTCAAAGTTGCTTAGATTACGCATCTTACCCGTTCTAATGTTTGGTCGAACAACATCTAAAGCTCTCTATCCTATATACTCTATATATTGAGTTGTTGGCAGCCACACGATTCGCTGTTCGAATGTAACCTTCCTTGATGAGCTAAATCAGGTCTGTAGAGCTGATGGCATAACCTATGTCATTGTGTGGGATAATGTCAGGATCCACCATGCTCAAATGGTGCAAGCATGGTTTCAGGCCCATCCACAATTTACCACCCTGTACTTACCCCCATACTCTCCTTTCCTTAACCCGATTGAGGATTTTTTCTCCACATGGAGGTGGAAGGTATGTGATGGGCGCCCTCACGAACAAGCCGCCCTTCTCCAGGCCATGGATGACGCATGCAATGACATCACGGCAGATCAGTGTCAGGCCTGGCCTGGATCCGACATGCCCTGAAGATTCTTCCCAAGATGTTTGGCTAATGAAAGCATCCATTGTGATGTGGATGAGAACCTGTGGCCACATCCACAACACAGGGTTGAGGGAAATATAGAAGTACGGTAATCAACCTTTGTTTTGCTTTTTACAGTAAGCCAGGTGAGGAACACTGCAGTTGATGTTTTACAGTAAGCCAGGTGAGGAACACTGCAGTTGATGTTTTACAGTAGGCCAGGTGAGGAACACTGCAGTTGATGTTTTACAGTAAGCCAGGTGAGGAACAGTTGACGTTTTACTGTAGTTTTTTTCTTTTTTTGTAGCTAATTATTTTTGCTTTGATTCAGAGAAACCTATGTTGTGATTTTATTGTATTTCATCAATAAATGTCAGATTTTGTTCAATGATTCCGCTGTCTCTCTACTAGTCCTTTTACAGTGATGTATTTACGTGTAGTACCATAATGAAACATGTATCACATCATTTGTACTACAATATTTAATGATTGTATGAACAACTTCATCGTGAAACTATCGATATCTTGTGTGTGGCTGATCTAAATGAATGTTCCTATGGTATTTCATGATACATTAGTTATTTGAACCTATGATTCTGCAAGTGCAAGGTTTCTTTAACGATATGAATGCACAATGCAATGTTTTGAACATTGGACCGCCTGTGTTAGAAGTAATGACCGTTTTGAGTTTTGTGTCTAGAGTTTTGAAAAATAACCACAAGATTCTGAAATTAGTGCCAAAGTGATTGTTAAAAACTGTAATAAAAGCCATTAACATCCATCATCCCAAGCCCCAGCCCAGGCCCAACTCTGTCCTCCCCAGTTCCAGCACCACACCCCCAATCCCTGCTGATCCCATAGGGTGTGTAAAGCAGGCCACTAAGTATTTTACCATGTGGGCCCCTGTGAGGCTGCGATTGGGCTAGGCTGGGCTGACTAGGTGTGTGTGTGTGTGTGTGTGTGTGTGTGTGTGTGTGTGTGTGTGTGTGTGTGTGTGTGTGTGTGTGTGTGTGTGTGTGTGTGTGTGTGTGTGTGTGTGTGTGTGTGTGTGTGTGCTGCTCCAGGCAGGGGAAGGGGGAGGAAGTGGAGCGGGCCAGGAGAGATGACGCTTTCTGAGAGCCTGTCCAAGTAAACAACCCCCTAACACACACACACACGCGCGCGGGCGCACACACACACACACTCCTATGCTGCTTGATCCCACAGTCTTGCCTCTTGTTTATTTTTTTGCTCCTTTGCACCCCAGTATCTCTACTTGCACATTCAGCTTCTGCACATCTATCACTCCAGTCTCTATCACTCCAGTGTTTAATTGCTAAATTGTAATTATTTTGTCACTGTGGCCTATTTATTGCCTTACCTCCCTTATCTTACCTCATTTGCACACAACGTATATAGACTTTTTTTTCTATTGTGTTATTGACTGTATGTTTTCTTAATTCCTTGTGTAACTCTGTGTTGTTGTTTGTGTCGCACTGCTTTGCTTTATCTTGGCCAGGTCGCAGTTGTAAATGAGTGTGTGTGTGTGTGTGCGTGTGTGTGTGTGTGTGTGTGTGTGTGTATGTGTGTGTGTGTGTGTGTGTGTGTGTGTGTCTGTGTGTGTGTGTGTTTATGCCTGTGCCTGTGTGTCTGAGCAAGTCCTTACCTGCGTGCCTGCGTAGGTGTGTGCTTATGCGTGTGTATGCAGGTATAGTAACGGCAGGATGAGGCCTTGCTGATCCCAGCCAGGTTGTGGTGTGTGCGTCAGAGTGTCTCCTGGTAGACCAAGTGTTTCTGGGAAGCTAGCGGTGTAACAGACACAGGTGGGGAATCAGTTAGCTTCTCTAGTCTGATTTACAGATACCTCCTCTTCTGCCTCCCATTGTGTTGCCTTCCTCTGGGATCTCCTCTCGCTCTCTCTCTCTCTCTCTCTCTCTCTCTCTCTCTCTCTCTCTCTCTCTCTCTCTCACACACACACACACGCTCACACACACACACACACACACACACACACACACACACACGCTCACACACACACACACACACACACACACACACACACACACACACACACACACACACACACACACACACACACACACACACACACACGCTCACACACACACACACACACACACACACCACTGACTGGATACTTCTCCATCTGCTGTTATTCTCTCTCTGCATGCTGCTGGATAACAACAATGCCTGATTTCGTATTGACTCTGAGTCTCCTTATTGTACATATCGTCATGGATTTTACTTGTCATTTCAACTTACAGAATGCCATTGTACCTAGTGTTGATCGAGAGTGTGATACTATAAACTCCCACAGACAACAAATGGATGTGCCACTCAGTCCGACCTGAGGTGCATTGGAAAACAGTTGACAGTTGAATTTACTTGTCATTCCCTTCGGGGGCCATAGCGGGGATTATTAGAGTTCAACTTCTCACCACAGTAAAAAAAACACAACTGAGATTGTTTTGTAAATGTGTGCTCAGATTTCTCACAGAGGCCTTCCATCTAGGTAAAGGCCTTACCTGGAACCTGTCTGTCAGGCCTGTTCCTGTCCTTCTACACTAACCCTCATGGTTAACCTGCTAACCTGCTGAGACACGTACACACACACACACCGCATGTGTGTGGGTGTGAGATCTGTGTTTTCTCAGGCTCAGTCCTTATCTCGCCTCTCAGGGTCTGAGTGCCAACAGAGATCATTGTGAAATTCAGACAGAACGCCCTTTAGCTATTCCTCTATCCCCCAGGTCATATCTGTCTGTTTCCAACTCAAACACACCAATGATACAGTTTTGTTTATACTTGATAGAGGGAG